>NC_091061.1:112902649-113205679 GCF_000393655.2 Nicotiana sylvestris
ATGTTAGAGACAGAAATAGCAGAATAAAATAATGGGAGAAGGGAAGAAGCCTCTGGCTTGAAGATGGCTGATGTTGATTGTCCAGATGTAGGGGAACCCCAATTGAGAATAGAGGAATAAAAGTTTGGAGTAAACGAGACAAAGACCTAGAGAGGACCTAGACTTCTGAAAAGGTATACACTGCATGATACAAGCAAGATAGGGGTATACATTGCATGATACAAGCAAGATAGAGGTATACACTGCATGATGTACATTACTTCTTTTTTTTTTCTTCAACCGATAATTTTTCGGAAATAGCCTATTTGTCTTCCAAGATAGGGGTACCCCACTTGTGGGAATTCATTAGTTTTGTTGTGGAGAAATACCTTAAAACCCCCCTTAAACTTGACATGGATTATCAGTTACAGTCTTAAACTATTTGTGGTCTTAATTATTCCCCTCAACTTAACCTTTTGAGAGTCATTACCCCCCGAACGTTGATGTGGCAAAGAGTGTGGGTGCACTCACCTGCCACGTAGATTTTTCCTATATATGTGGCATTTTTTTTTTAAAATATATTTTTACCTTTTTAAGTATGTTACTTCTTTAGATAATTTTTTTTCGAATACAATGTATTATAAAACTTGGACAGAACTACATTATTTAAGCTAAAATTTTTTATTTGGCTAAAAATAATAAAGTTTTAGTTAATTTTGTTTTTGAATTTGACTTGAAAATAAAGATTTATACAATTGAAAAAAAAATTTAAGGCGTCTAAAAAGTTATTAAAAATACATAGTTTGAAAGTAATTATTTTGGCTGTAATTATTTATATAGATCTAAATTATGGTGCTGTAAATATATATATACAGATTTTACTTGAAAAAGTAAAAATATACAGTTGAAATAAATAGCTATTGCATCAAAAGAAGAAATAAAAAGAGTGTACAATTTCTTCAATTGTGTATAATTTCTTCAACAATAAAAAGAGTGTACTCTTTTTATTTCTTCTTTTGATGCAATGACTATTTATTTCAACAGTGTATTTTTATTTTTTCAAGTAAAATCTGTAAAAAAAATATTTTTAGAGCGCCATAATTTAGAGCTATATAAAAAAGTATAGCCAAAATAATTAATTTCAAATTATGTATTTTTTATAACTTTTTAGATGCTTTGATAATTTTTTTTAATTGTATAAATCTTTATTTTCAGGTCAAATTCAAAAAAAGATTAATTAAAACTTTATTGTTTTAGCTAAATAAAAAAAATTAGCTTAAATAATGTAGTTCTACCTAAGTTTTTTTAGCAAACAGAAAATAGATATGTTAATAACTAAGGAACGTCTAATACATGATTAACATAAGGAACGTCTATCTAAGTTTTATTATACATTATATTCGAAAAAATTATCTAAAGAAGTAACATACTTAAAAAGGTAAAAATATATTTTATTTTTCAAAAAAATGCCACATATACAGGAAAAATATACGTGGCAGGCGAGCGCACCCACATTCTTTGCCACATCAACGTCCAAAGGGTAATGACTCTCAAAAGGTTAAATTGAGGAGTAATTAAGACCATGAATAGTTTAAAGCTATAACTAATAATGCGTGTTAAATTTAGTGTTGTTATAAATATATTATATTATGGATGTTCATTTAGTACTCCGTTGTAAATAAGTTTCTTGAAGAAGCTTATCCATATGGGACTCCACCGTAAATATGTTTATCTATTTAGTACTCTATTGGAAATAAGCTTCCTGAAGAAGCTTATCACTTCGGTACCCGGTTTTGGATAAATATTACCCTCGGTAGAAGATTATCCATACCGGGTATAATAAGCTTATCCTTTCAGTACCCAGTTATGAAGATTATCCATATCGGGTATAATAAGCTTATCCTTTCAGTACTCCGTTATGGATAAACATTGCTCTCAGTAGAAGATTATCCATATCTGGTATAGTAGCAGCTTACACAGCAACTTCCTTTCTTCTATAAATAAAAGAGATTTTAGTTCATTATGTACATCAGTTTGAATTCGAATAATATAACAATTTCTCTCTATACTTGTCTTTACTTTACAGTCTTTATTTTATAACACGTTATCAGCACGAGACTCTGACATCTCGAGCAAATACTTTGAAAGTATTAGAGGTAAGAACTTTCTTTTCCTAAATAATGTCAAATCTTTCTAAACTTGAATTTGTAGCCCTGGATATATCGGGCAAAAGCTACATGTCTTGGGTGCTTGATGCTGAAATTCATCTTGATGCGATGGGTCTGGCAGACACCATCAAGGATAAAAATCAGGCATCAAACCAAGACCGTGCCAAAGCAATGATATTCCTACGCCATCACCTTGATGAGGGCCTGAAAATGGAATATCTCACTATTAAAGATCCAGTCATACTGTGGAATAATTTGAAAGATAGATATGACCACCTGAAGATGGTCGTTCTTCCACAGGCACGTTATGATTGGACTCATCTAAGGCTACAAGATTTTAAATCTATCAGTGAGTATAATTCTGCTATGTTCAGAATTATTTCCCAATTGAAATTATGTGGTGATAATATTACTGATCATGATATGTTGGAGAAAACTTTCACCACTTTTCATGCCTCGAATATGCTCCTGCAGCAGCAATATCGAGAGATGGGATTTAAAAAGTATTCTGAACTTATCTCACATCTTCTTATAGCAGAGCAACATAATGGGCTATTAATGAAAAATCATGAAAGCCGACCTATTGGTTCTTGTCCATTCCCTGAAGTGAATGAGACGAACTTCCACCAAGCTAAACGTGGAAGAGGTCGTGGCCCCAGTCGTGGTCATGGCCGTGGTCGGGGAAGAAACCCCAATCATGGTAATAATAATGCACCAAAGAAGCCTCCTCACCACCAGCAGTGGAAAAGGAAGGAACAAAAGCATGAAGCGGTGCAAGCGCCAAATGCAGAAAATGCATGCTATAGATGTGGAGGAAAAGGGCACTGGTCACGTACTTGTCGTACGCCAAAGCACCTGGTTGAGCTTTATCAAGCCTCCCTGAAGAAGACAGAGAAAAATGCTGAAGCAAATTTTATTTCTGAAGATAATTTAGACTTCATGCATTTGGATGTAGCTGATTACTTTGCACTCCCAGAAGGAGAAATAAGTCATGTAATCGGTAGTGAATCTGTAGAAATGTAAATATTTTAATTTGTGTTGTTTGTAATAAATAGTATGGTTATGTAATTATTGTACATAAATAAAAGTTATGTTTTGATAATGATATTTACTATAATATATTTTATTTATGTTATTTTGAAGAATATGGATAACCCTCAAATTATGTTTGGATCAAAGACAAATCATGAAGATATTTGTGTTATTGATAGTGAAACAACTCATGCCATATTCAACGATCAGAAATACTTTTCTTATTTGCATAAGGAAAAAGCAAATGTTTCAACAATTTTTGGTAATATAAGTTTGATTGAAGGCTCTAGAAGAGCCATAATATTTCTGTCTAAGGGAACAAAACTTATTATAGACAATGCATTGTTCTCCTCCAAGTCTCGAAGAAACTTGTTGAGTTTTATAGATATCCGCCGAAATGGGTATCATGTTGAGACAATAGATGAAATGAACAGGGAATATCTTTGTATTACAAAGAATATTTCTGGCCAGAAATACATTGTAGAAAAGTTACCAACTTTATCTTCTGGCTTATACTATTCAAAAATTAGTACAATTGAAGCACACTCTATCGTAAACTAGAAGTTTACGGATTCAAATACTTTTGTGCTTTGGCATGGCCGTTTGGGCCATCCCGGATCAATAATGATGAGACGAATTACTGAAAATTCGAGTGGGCATCCATTAAAGAACTTGAAGATTCTTACAAATGACGAATTTTCTTGTGATGCTTGTTATCAAGGAAAAATGATCACTAGACCATCACCAATGAAGGTTGGTATTGAATCCCCTGCCTTTTTAGAGCGTATACATGGGGATATATGTGGACCTATTCACCCACCAAGTGAGTTGTTTAGATATTTTATGGTCCTAATAGATGCATCTTCAAGATGGTCTCATGTGTGACTACTATCATCTCGCAACCTGGCGTTTGCAAAGCAATTAGCCCAAATAATTCGATTAAGGGCCAGATTATCCTATAAAGGCTATTCGCCTTGATAATGCTGGAGAATTCTCATCTCAAGTTTTTGATGATTATTGTCTATCCATTGAGATAAAAGTTGAACATCTTGTAGCTTATGTTCATACTCAAAATGGCCTTGCAGAGTCATTTATTAAACGCTTACAATTGATAGAAAGACCACTACTTATGAAAACAAAATTGCCCACTACTGCTTGGGGCCATGCTATCTTGCATACAACATTACTTATCCGTCTCAGACCGACACATTATAATAAATATTCTCCGTCACAATTAGTTTTTGGTCATGAACCAAATATTGTCCATCTACGAATTTTCGGATGTGCTGTATATGTGCCAGTAGCACCACCACAACGTAGTAAGATGGGACCACAAAGAAGGATAGGAATATATGTTGGGTTTGAATCACCCTCTATTATTCGCTATCTTGAACCATTGACAGGAGATTTATTTACTGCTCGATTTGCAGATTGTCGGTTTGATGAAACAAATTTTCCACAATTAGGGGGAGAGAAAAAGGAAATCAAAAGAGAAATTGTGTGGAAAATTTCATCATTATCTCACTTTGATCCCCATACACCTATATGTAATCAGGAGGTCCAGAAGATCATCCATTTACAGAATATAGCAAATCAAATGCCAGACGCATTTACTGATTTGAAAAGGATAACTAAGTCACATATCCCAGCAAAGAATGTGCCTATCCGAATTGATGTCCTAGTAGGACCATCTACTAGCATGAGAGATAGTGAACCTAAAGCACGCCTGAAGCGTGGTAGGCCTTTGGGTTCTAAGGATCGAAATCCTCGAAAAAGAAAATCGACAAATGATCAAAACGATACTATGAAAGGATCTCCTGAAGAGACCCAAAATCTGATTAGTTCTGAGATTCCTGAAGAAATCAATGAACCCGAAGCTCATGTGAGTGAGGAACTTTTAATAAGTTCGATCGGTGATGGGATTAATTTAAATCGATCTGAAATAGTGGTGGATAATATTTTTGCATATAATGTTGCACTTAATATTATGCAAGATAGTGAGGATCTTGAACCTCGATCTGTCGAAGAATGTCGACAAAGATCTGATTGGCCAAAATGGCAAGAGGCAATTCAATCGGAATTGAAGTCACTTGCTAAAAGAGAGGTCTTTGGACCAGTAGTCCAAACACCTGCTGGTATAAAACCAGTTGGTCATAAATGGGTTTTTGTGCGAAAAAGGAATGATAAAAATGAAGTTGAAAGATACAAAGCTCGCCTTGTTGCACAAGGATTCTCACAACGACCTGGAGTCGATTTTGATGAAACATATTCACCTGTTATGGATGCCATAACATTTCGATATCTCATCAGTTTAGCACTACATGAAAAGCTTGAAATACATCTAATGGATGTAGTTACAGCTTATCTGTACGGTTCACTTGATAATGAAATTTATATGAAAATTCCTGAAGGATTTAAAATGCCTGAAGCAAAATCTCAGGAAATGTATTCAATCAGATTACAAAGATCTTTGTACGGTTTAAAGCAATCTGGGCGCATGTGGTATAATCGCCTTAGTGAATATTTGCTGAAAGAAGGTTACATAAATGATGTTATTTGTCCATGTATTTTTATAAAGAAAATGGCATCAGAATTTGTTATACTTGCTGTTTATGTTGATGACATAAATCTTGTTGGAACTCCAGAAGAGCTCCAAAAGGCAATTGAATATCTTAAGAAAGAATTTGAGATGAAAGATCTTGGAAAGACAAAACTTTGTCTTGGTCTGCAAATTGAACATTTAGCAGACGGGATCTTTATCCATCAATCTGCCTATACAGAAAGGGTCTTAAAACGCTTTTACATGGACAAAGCGCACCCATTGAGTACACCAATGGTTGTTCGATCACTTGAAGTGAATAAGGATTTGTTCTGACCTCCAGAAAAGGACGAGGAACTCCTTGGTCCCGAAGTACTCTATCTCAGTGCAATTGATGCACTAATGTATCTTGCTAATGCTACAAGGCCTGACATAGCATTTTCTGTTAATTTACTAGCAAGATATAGTTCTTCTCTTACACGGAGACATTGGAACGGGATTAAGCATATATTGCGATATTTAAAGGGAACTCTTGATATGGGTTTTTTTTATGCTAACAAAGATAGTGCAGACCTTGTTGGTTATGCAGATGCAGGTTATTTATTTGATCCCCATAAAGCTCGATCTCAAACCGGCTACGTATTTACATATGGAGGTACTATCATATCATGGCGCTCCACAAAGCAATCTATTGTTGCTACTTCTTCAAATCACGCTCAGATAATCGCTATTCATGAAGCAAGTAGGGAATGCGTATGGTTGAGATCAATAATTCATTTTATTCGAGAAAAATGTGGTTTGGAATGTGAGAAAAGACCCACAATTTTATACGAAGACAATGTTGCATGCATAGCCCAATTGAAGGGAGGATTTATAAAAGGAGATAGAATGAAGCACATTTCACCAAAATTATTCTACACACACGATCTTCAGAAAAGTGGTGACATTAATGTGCAACAAATCCGTTCAAGTGATAATCCAGCAGATTTATTCACTAAATCTTTGCCAACTTCAACTTTTGAGAAGATGGTATACAAGATTGGAATGCGGAGACTCAAATATTTAAAACAAAGTTTTCATTAGGGGGAGTAAAATACGCGATGCACTCTTTTTCCCTTACTAAGGTTTTTTCCAATGAGGTTTTCCTTATAAGGTTTTTTGAGGCACTTGGCAATGCGTCTTACTAAATATGTGTACTCTTTTTCCTTCACTGAGATTTTTTCCCACGTGGTTTTTCCTAGTAAGGTTTTAATGAGGCACATTATCTTTTAATGAACATCCAAGGGAGAGTGTTATAAATATATTATATTATGGATGTTCATTTAGTACTCCGTTGTAAATAAGCTTCTTCAAGAAGCTTATCCATATGGGACTCCACCGTAAATATGTTTATCTATTTAGTACTCTATTGGAAATAAGCTTCCTGGAGAAGCTTATCACTTCGGTACCCGGTTTTGGATAAATATTACCCCGGTAGAAGATTATCCATGCCGGGTATAATAAGCTTATCCTTTCAGTACTCAGTTATGGATAAACATTACCCCGGTAGAAGATTATCCATATCGGGTATAATAAGCTTATCCTTTCAGTACTCCGTTATGGATAAATATTGCTCACAGTAGATGATTATCCATATCTGGTATAGTAGCAGCTTACACAACAACTTCCTTTCTTCTATAAATAGAAAAGATCTTAGTTCATTATGTACATCAGTTTGAATTCGAATAATATAACAATTTCTCTCTATACTTGTCTTTACTTTACCGTTTTTATTTTATAACAAGTGTGTTTTAATTATTTTGCCTTTTGTTGTTGGTGGTGGTGGTGGACGTTCTTTCAATTTGGTAGGTAACTTTTGTCCTTTTCATGGGTTGGTGGGTAGCACTGAAACCATCAAAGAGCACAGCTCCAACCGGAGCTCGTAACCTCTTTTCCCCACCAAACTAAAGAGAAAGAATGGCGAGTGTATGGACAGCAATGACGGAGATGATCTTGGAGTACACGGGATTATCGTCGACGGCGTTCTTCACAATTGCAGCAATGATGGTGGTGACTTACAAAGTGATTTGTAGTATGTTCGTCTCTGCCGATGACTTTGTCCCCGTCAAAAGAGAGCCTCTCCACCTCGGCGACTTGACGGAAGAGGAGCTTAAAGCTTATAATGGCTCCGATTCACAAAAGCCATTGTTGATTGCTATCAGAGGACAGATCTACGACGTCTCTAGCTCCAAGTTAGTCTCTCTCTATCTCTCTTTACACACACACACACACTAAAAAATTGTTGGATTTTCGTTTATTTACTTTGATTAGATTTTGTCCAGGCTTTTGAATCTGATGATTTGCGCTAGGGCTAGACTCGATTTGGGAACAAACGGTAGTTCTGCCTCGTGTAGGATTTCATGACCCAGAAAATGGTTCAATCGACCTAAATCTTTGATTTTGAACTGGTGACTGTAAGAAGGACCGCATAGATTATATTGCATAGAGATCATTTCCACCTGCTAACAACTATTCATCATAGCTAATAACACAACACCCTGGTCATTCTTCTTTATAAGAGAGAGGAGTCATTTTTTCAATGAAGAGTAATCATTAGAAAGCAAAAAAGGTGCATAGCTTTGCATACCATTGGGTTAAGACTTGCTAAAGCACATCAAAATTAATTTGCAAACTAAAAAGGGTGAAAAACAGCCGACCTGGGAGTATACTTCATAGGACAAGGTATTTTGCGTGTAACTGCAATACTGCACTTGATAGTAATCATTTGTACTATAGGTGATTTTTTTTTATGTACTGAAAATCATCTCTTTGGATGTCAGCCTTAACTACTAAGCTAGATTTACATCTCTAAATTGACCCATAAGATTTGTGCTTTATTTTTAAAACCTTGTTGCACCCCAATAGGTCTCTTGTCACTAGGCAATTCAACCAGTTACCAAGTCTAATTAGCCTAAAGAACATTTAATTCCTATTGCATGGACTCTTGCCATGTAAAATTCAACACAATCTCTTTGCAGCTGTGTCCTTTTTGTTTTTTGGGTGTGTAGTGGCTCATGCACATGTAGCAGTCCCTTAACTAGTAGCTGACTTGCTGGTTATTATAGGATAAGCTGTTGAGGCAAAATAATGTAGCAGAAGACAAGAACTAAGTAATTCAGGGGGCCTGAAGGAATAGGACTCCATAAGCTGGTTGCTGTCTCTTTTATTTGGTAATGATTTGTCTGCTGTCAAGTAATTTTTGTTAAAGGAGCTCTGACATAGATAGGTACTAGCTTTAGAGTAACTAGAGTGGTCCCTTGCTTTAGACTAGATTATTGCAGAGTCTATCCTAGAGCAGTCCGTTGGGATAAATTTCCTAGGAAGAATACACTGCCCCCCCCCCCCTTTAAAATTTCCATAAATCTTCATTTAAACACCTTATCTAGGGGCCTGACCTATTGAACACCTGATATATGCTCTAACTGTGACTAGTGCAACACATGCTACTCGCGTGGCACAGTGCGTGTACGCACCTATTTTGAGAGCGTGAAGAGTCAAATTTTTTTAAAAAAAATCTTTTTTCTCTCCTTTAAAAATGCAGGATAATGCTGCGTACAATAGACCCTTGTGGTCCGGCCCTTCTCCGGACCCCACTCCGAAACTCGCCCGAAACCAAACACCCCGACAAATCACATAACTATAATACAACATAGAGGAGGCAATAAATAGGGAATCAGGTCTAAAATACTCAAAACGACCGGCCGGGTCGTTAGACGATTAATTAGTAAACTAGTCAACTACTTAGGAAAGAAAAAAAAAGCCCCCGTGCATAGAGGGAGCTTAGTGCACCGGGATGCCCCTTTTTTTCTCTCCTTCCTCCCCTCACTCTGCGACCACTGTTACCATCACCCTCCACATTTCCCCTTCCTTCTCCTCTCTTTCCACCGCCACTAGCATCACCACCCTCCACCCTTTCCCTTCCTCCTCTCTCCCCGTCACCACTGCGACATCACTCTTCGTCCTTCCCCTTCCTCCTCTCGCCCCGTCACGACTGCAACCACCACTCTCCGTCCTTCCCCTTCCTCCTCTCTTCCCACCACCACTGCCACCACCACCCTCCACTCTTTCTATTCTTCCTCTTCTCTCCGTGACACCACTTCCACCACCACCACTATCTACCCTTCCCTTTTCGCCTCTCTCGCCTGACACCACTGCCATTTCATTGGAGCAAAAAGTCAATTTTCTGGATGGGGGTGGATGGGGTGGGCGATGTGCGGTTGGCGGGTCTGGGTAGTGCGGGTATTCCGTGAGGTGGTAGAAGTTGGTTGGTTGATTTAGGTGTGAACCTCACACGGCAATATAATTTGGTTAATGGTCAGAAACGTGTTCAACATGCACGGTTTGAGCATGGATTATGTGTTCAATAATCAAGCCCTTAGATAAAGTATCTAAATGAAATTCTTTTGGCAAGTTTGAGGGCCGTTGACATATTCTGCCAATTTCCTTAGTTATGGTGCTTTGGCTAATAACACTTTAGCTTGGTAGAATTTGTGTGGCATATGGCATAGATATCTTCAAGTCACATTTATCTATGGAAAAAGAAAGAAACCTTCAAGTGATCTGTTTCTACTGATTTAATTAATTTAGTGAGAGTATCTAAAAGATGTTGTGTACAGCAAACACCAGAAAAGGCTTTGTGCGTTGTTCTTTTTGCAGTAGCAGGAGTTTGTTGGGTCTTAGTTAGCAAGTATAAAATATGCATCGAGGATGGTTAAAAATTCTGCAACTTTTGTATAGGAAACCATCCAACGTAATTGGTCTGAGTTAGCTTGCGTGCAGCTCGGTTATTTCACCAGGTATCTGTTACCACCCACCAACACAGGTATCATGTAGCTTTGCCCACAGGCTTATGCAGATAGAAAGAAATCACCTATCATTTTTTGTTTTCATTGGGATTGGAACTGTGGTCTTTAAGGTTTTCACCCACTTCATTAAGTGCTATGCCAACCCCTTTGGTGAAGACCCACTCTAATGTGTGTAAAATAACTTGAAGTTGGGCGATCTATGGATGGTTTCAAATACTAGATCCTCAAACATTGAGGAGAAAGAATAATTAGTAAAGGGATCAAGGTGATTCTTCTGAAATATAAAGCTCAGAGAAATTTCTGCTTTCTGACGTGCATCTATCAGTAGGTTCCAATTATCGTTATAGCTCATTTTTTTTTAACAAGATGCATTGCTGCACTTCTTTGGAACTTCATCTTTGATAGCACTAGATATGAGTGATAGACTTTTCACAGGCTGCTTTTGCGCTAGTTTTTTGTAGAACCTACTTAGTTATTTTGCTTGTTGCAAATAGGATGTTCTATGGTCCTGGTGGTCCATATGCAATGTTTGCTGGAAGAGATGCTAGCCGAGCCTTAGCTCAGTTATCATTCAAACCTCAGGATATTAATGGGAACCTTGAAGGCCTTAGCGATGCTGAGCTTGAAATTCTGCGAGACTGGGAAGATAAATTTATTGAGAAGTATGCCAGGGTGGGGCAGCTTGCTCCGAAGAAAACACTAACCAAAAAGGAAGAAGATGAAAATGCTAGCAGGATAGAAGTGTTGAAGGCAACGAAAGCGGATATGATGCAGGAGGGTGGAAGTGCTGAAGTAAATGGAGTACATAAAGCCGGCCACCTATGACTGCAGATCCTAGCTGCTCTACCTGTACAGTATTTAATTCAGGACAAAATGTGATGTAAGTAGTTCATGCTTTCTCTGGTGGACCTCCATTTAAACTATGTGCTTGTATGTTTTGCGTAGTTCTAATGTCTTGAGATAGTGAATCATTTTAAAGAATTGATCACCTCATATCTAGGAGTTTTATGATCCTCTGAAATATCGTTACAATATTGTCCTGCACAAGTTTTATTTCCTGGATCAAACACTACATTTCCAGCTTTAAATGTGTTAAGAGGCATGTGCTTGCTTCTTTCTGGTTTTTTCCTCATCTGGGTGGCAAAAGGAGCTCAACATTGGAACTCGAGCCACAGTTTTAATCCATCTGTACGTAAAAGCGTGGCTATATTTCTATTGCTTTTCAAATAGTAGCTCTCTCTAATAGCCGGCCCAAAAAGTAACTGGCCCATCAATTTTCTCAATTAACTGTGTTTATGTTTCCCTTCTATCTTCAACTCTCTCTGCAGCCCAAATGTCACTCCTCTTTCCCATTCTCGTTTCTGAAGTTTTAGTATCCGTTTGGCCATAGATTTTGTCAAAATAAATTTGGGCTTTATTTGCAAACACTTGTTTGGCCATAGATTTTGCCTATATTTTGGCAAAATCCCAAAACCAGTTCAATAGCTGGTTTTGGGCCAAAATCTTTAAAAAAAACTAATAATATACATGTTTTTCCAAAATAAATTTGGGAAATATGTTTTGAAAATGTATGTCCAAACATATTTTCATCTTCAAACCAAACTTCACCCAAATCAGATTTTTCAAAACAAATTTGGGTATCTAGGGCCAAAAGCTAGCTTAATATCTTTCTTTTCATTTTTTTTTTCTTTTCTTTCCTTTTATGGTACTAATATATCGGCTCCTGTTGCTTTTTTTGAGCCGAGTGTCTCCTGGAAACAGCCTCTCTACCCTTCGGGGTAGGGGTAAGGTCTGCGTACATATTACCCTCCCCAGACCCCACTTGTAGAATTATACTGGGTCGTTGTTGTTGTTTCCTTTTGGTAATTTCTCTAACTGGAGTGTCTTTCCGTTTATTTATTTTTCCGATTTATTAGTGCCTCGGAAGAGATAGCTCTGTGGCTAGAAAGCTAATTCATCCGATTTTATTTTGTTTTCAGTATGTAAGAGGATAGCACAGTGGCTAAAAGGCTACAAAAATAATGTCACTAGTTTGATCCAACCGCTTCTATTGTTAAGCCTTTAGTATTTTTTTTTAACAAATGTGAAAGAAACATAGTTGTACCTTGGGCTTTTGCATCTATACCCGGTTTTGGGGTCACAATTAAACTTATACTCACTTTGCGAAAAAGTTTGCAAGCGTATCCACTTTACAATCAACTTCAGACTTATCGGGTCTGAAGTTAAAAAAATGCTTAAAGTGAAAAAATTGCACTTCAAATGCACTTAAGGCCAAATAGGTCTGAAGTGCAACCAATAGTTTCATGCACTTAAGGCTAATAAGTCTGAAGTGAAAAATTGCACTTCATATGCACTTAAGGCCAAAAAGTCTGAAGTGCAACAAACGTTTTCATTCACTTAAGGCCAATAAGTCTGAATTGAAAATTTGCACTTCATATGCACTTAAGGCCAAATATGTCTGAAGTGTAACCAATGGTTTCATGCACTTAAGGCCAATAAGTCTGAAGTGAAAAATTGCATTTCAGATGTACTTAAGGCCAAAAGGTCTGAAGTGCAACAAACGTTTTGCTACACTTAAGGCCAACAAGTCTGAAGTGAAAAATTGCACTTCAGATGCACTTGAGGCCAAAAAAGTCCGAAGTGCAACAAACGTTTTCATTCACTTAAGGCCAATAAGGCTGAAGTAAAAATTGCCCAGAAACAGAATTTTGTTCTTCGAATTATAACAATCCAATATACGATTTAATACCTAAATCTACTCCAAATGAGCTCGAATTTGAAACATAACCTCCAAATATCATCAGGAACAAACCGCAATCATCAATTTGTCAAAACAAATAAATCTAATGAACCCATTTTACAATTAAGAAAAATAAGAAAAAGAAACCCTAAGCAATAGTAAAAAATAAAGCGTCATAACAGCTCACCATTGTAAAATATCATAAACTATATTAAAATATATTCACAACCACCATATAAAATTATTGTCACTCGAAGAAGAAGAAGAAGAAGGAGGAGGAGGAGGAGGAGGAGAAAAAAAAAAGGCCTGAAGTTGTTTAAAAAGTAGGTATAGATTAAATGGGGATGACCACATAAGACGCCCCGTGCAATTTTGCAATTTTTACGGTGTAGCTTTGGTGAAGGGTAAGTTGACAAGGCCCATATTTGGGGATCATATTTTGCAGCCACTAATTCAAGCAAATTGTTACCCTTTGATTAAAAGTCTTCTTTTGGGTTAGGGGCGTACAAAGGAAGTCGATAAACCACACCAACTTCATAATCCGAGTCAAACCGAGAAAAAAAATTTGACTATGGTTTAGTGTTGGAAAAAAACCCAATCATAATTGGTTTGGTTTGGTTTTAACTAAAGAAAGTCAAACCGAAACCAAACCAACCCAACATTATATATATAGAAAGTTTAGATATATTTAATATATATATATATATATATATATATATATATATATATATATATATATATATATATATATATATATATATATATATATATATATATATATATATTGTGATGTAATTTATAAATATTTCTTAAAACTTTTCATAATTTTATCTTTTAAGGTATTATTTTAAGGTTGGACTTAGAATTTTTGACTGTTCCACTAAGTTTTATAGCCATTAATATTAGTAAATTAAATAATGCTAACAAAAGCCCAAACCAAAATCAAATCAATACTAATGCTAACAAAAGACATTCAATTCAATAGTCAATACTACGAACGAGAATTTATTGAATATCTATTTTTTGTTTTGCAATAATTTAGATTTAAATGCATAACTTATTTTTATCTTTTCTTTAGCGTTTAGTCATGTAATTAATACTCCCTTATTAGTCTACTTACTTTAGCATGACTTAGTACTTTTACATTATGTTTACTTTTATTATGATTTTTTAATTAGCAATATTTATATTACATAATTTTATTGTCTTTATTATTGAATATTTTAGGATAATGTCATGACACATCTTATATTTTGTATTATTTTCTTGAAAAATACTTTATATAATTGTATCTTAATAGGATTAAAAAAATATTTTGAGCACAAGTTATATGTTTTGTTCTACGAAGATTTTACCGGAAAAAATCCCAAAACCCCGGATAACCCGAAAATTCGAGAAAACCCGAGAAAAATCAAGATTGAAAAAACCCGAGTTTTAGTGGTTTGGTTTGGTCTTTAGATTTAATAACCCGACACAATTGATTTGGTTTGATAATCGTAAAATTTGAACCAACCCGACCTATGTACATCCCTATTTTGGCTTCATCGTTATACTCTTTTAAATTGAAATACACCTGATTTTTGTTGGATTTTAAATTAAATTAGGTTATTCAGAAAATAATATAAGACACAAGATCGACGAATGAAGAAAATAAACATGAAGTCCACTAATAATATTAGATATACTGATTCACTCTTACATAATAAACATTATAATGATATATAAATAGAATTTTATTTATGGTGAATGTCTATATTTAGAGAGATTCTAGGATTTATTACTTGGTGGCTAAGTCATTCTCTCCCTATAAATAGAGGGTTCTATTCCATTATAATTCATCCCAAAATCAATAAGAATTCTCCTTCTCTGCTTTTCTATGTAATACTCTTCTTCTTCTTTTATTGTTCGTAACACGTTATCGGCACGAGACTCTAACCAATTGAGTAGAAGTTTTGGGATTGAGCATAACGATTATCAATTGTTCTATGAACTTCCTTCATGATTAAATTCTAGGTTTAAGGTATGTATATTACCGTATTTTTCTCTTTTATTCTATAATTTGATTTTAAATACAAGCAAAGAAAATAAAATTTGATTATAACTCTAATGGAGTTAGTAAGAAATTATAACCACTCGAAGTGGTAAAATTTCTATGTCTTGCCATGATCAAAATCATGTATGATCGTGAACACAAGAAGTGAAAACTCATCCCATTGAATTTGCTTCATTCTCATTCCCTTAAGAGAATGTGATAGCAATATGTGATAAGTTTGAAAGAAGAAAAAATTATTACTGTGAAGGTATCAATGGATGTGGACGTGGCAATAGACGAAATATAATCGTCATCATTGTGGTAATGAGAATAAAAAGGATTCTCAAAATAATCCTTCACTCTGTGAAAGTAATATTTGCCATCGATTTGACATGAGATTTTATAAAGCACATATAGATGATTATGGTCCATTCATGATGTGAATGTGACAACATCTGATTTATGAATACATATTCATTTTTGGAAGAATATGAACGTGCTAGTGGTAGTGAATATACCACACTCACCTCTAGAATGAGGTTTGAGATGATATAAGAAAATAATATCATTATTATGACATGAATGGTCATTGGTCACGTACCTATTGCACACCAAAATATTTTGGTAATATGATTATTAAAGAATAACATTAATGCAAGAAACATATCGTGCATATAATTTTGACCATAACTATAATGGTATAACTTTCTCTTTAAAAGATATATTCACCATATGGATATTGATGAATATGTGGTACTACAAAATTAATTGAGAACGCTGCAAGAGCCAATTATACTATTTTGGAGAAACATAATTGATTACCAATAAGGTATTGTGTTGTAGTAAGTCTCAAAGAAATTTATTCAGTTTCCAAAGTATACGCGAAAGCTGTTAATTATATTGAGACTATGAATAAAGGAAAAATTTAATATCTTCTATTACTACAACTTGTAGCGGGATAATATGTATGTGAAAAGCTACCAACTTTATTATCCAGTTTGTACTATACAAATAAAAGAATACCATACTAAAGTGGATGTTTATTGATATAAAAACTCATACCATAATAAATTTGGAATTTATTGATAATTGCACATGTCATGATGTAAACCTAAAGTTTATCAATATTGATAATTTATTCAGTTGGCATAATTGGTTTAGCCATATCAATTTAAGTATGATGTGCAAAAATAATAGAGAATTCACATCGGTAAATATTAAAGAACTAGAAAGTTCTTTACGAATGCTCTTATATTGTTTGTTCTCATTAATTAATTGACCAACTTATAAAATTGGGATTGAATCCCATGAATGCTGGAAATATCAAAGATGAATATGAGCTCATTCACCTGTCATGTGTACAACATAAGATGCATCTATGAGATGGTTACATGTGCGATTATTATTAACCTGCAACCTAGCCTTGTTTGCGAGGTAACTTGCTCAGTAATTTAATTTAGAGCATAATTTCCAGATTTTCTATTCAAGATAGTTTATCTTGATAAGTTGGTTTACATCACAGCTAGTTTAGCAAAATAATTATTGAGTGCCTCCACTTAATTGCTAAACTATTGCCTATGAGAACAAAGTTACGTATATCAGTTTGATATACGTTATATACAAAAGTATATTACATTCTCTCCTCACAAGTGGTTCAGGGTCAGGAACCAAATAATTTCATCTTATAATTATTGATGTGCGGCGTATATTTTGATTAACACCATAACACACAAAGATGGGTTCTCAAAGTTGAGGAAACAAGTTAGTTTTTCTAACATGAGGGGGAGACAAGATAAACAGTTGAGAAAAAGTTACGTGGAATGAATTATCATTTGTATACCTAGATCCTAAAATACAATAATATGAACTTGAAGTTCATAAAAAGATAATTCATTTGCAATATATTTGCAAAGCATGCTAGACGCATATGCTGACCCAAAAAAAGTAACTATATTCTCATTGCAAATGCTCCTATTAAGTCTTAGAAGGGCAAAGTCTATGGTACTCTTAAAGCATATAGACAAATCGGTTTCAAATAAACTTCTTGATAAAGAAGAAGAGCAAATGATCAAAATGATCATAATAAAGGAGGCAAGTGATCTAGAAGATCACATGACATAACACTTCATAAAATCTCATGAGAGATTCAGGTACCTGAACATATGAATGGAGAGATCTCTATGTTATGTCTATATGAAAATAAGGAGGTTGGAACCGATATAAAATATTTGTCAACGACATCTACAATAGCACTATATATATATGAGGATCTTAAGTCTAGAGAAACAATTCAAGTAGAATTGGTTTCATATGAAAGATATGTTATTTTGGACCTGCAGTTCAAACACTTGAAAGTATAAAGTCAATGGTGTGTGCAATCACTTTTATTTATCTTATATGTCTAGCATGACATGAAAAGTTGATATTCATGCAAAAGTCTCTTTAAATGGCTTATTTGACTATATACTTATATGACAATCCCCAAAGGATTTAAACTGCTTAAAGCATATACAATTCTTGATCTTGAAGTACCACTTCCTCAGTACAATTTGTGCACAAATGTATCTTACTATAACTATAAGTATGATAATATGATAGCAAGAGTTTTCACCTCTATGTGAAGATATTGAACTGACGATTCCAACAAGATCATATGAAGATAATACATCTATTAGGGATGATGATTTTAAGGTGAAACAAATTCATTCAATTTAATATGGCTGATTTGTTTATCAAATCTCTACCCAAGATCTCTTGAAGATGGTACACAAGATTGAAATGTGAAGGTTCAAGGATATGAATTGATGCTCTCATCAGGGGGAGTTAATGCGTGTTGCACTCTTTTTTCCTTACAAGATTTTGTCCCACTAGGTTTTCCTTGCAAGGTTTTTAATGAGGCAACCAAAAGACGTATTGATAGATATGTGTACTATTTTTCCTTCTCTAGAATTTTTTTCCCATTGGGTTTTATTTTAGTTAAGATTTTAACGAGGCACATTATCTCTTGAATTGATATTCGAGGGGGAGTGTTATAAATAGAATTTTATTTATGGTGAATGTCTATATTTAGAGAGATTCTAGGGTTTATTACTTGGTGGCTAAGTCACTCTCTCCCTATAAATTGAGGGTTCTATTCCATTGTAATTCATCCCAAAATCAATAAAAATTCTCCCTCTCTGCTTTTCTTTGTAATACTCTTCTTCTTCTTTTATTGTTCATAATAATATCTTTATATATTCAATCCAAAAGAAGACTTCTAGTGTCACACCCACTAAATACTTTCACAGGCTATGAACTTAAATCATTTCAAAAATATAAGAATGCTCCAAGATAATATAAAAGATAATGAATTTGGATAACATAAAATCCGAGCACCTATATTGGCACTAATAACTTTCAGAAACCATTATATTTTAGTGGTTATTAGCTAGTTGTAGCTATTATTTACTATATTACTTCCTATAGCTATGTTTTCAGATTTTTTAGAGTGTATTTGATGTATTTAAGCTATTGTATTCATAAATACAGTATTCATGAATACAACTAAATTAAAATTCAGCTGAATAGACCACGATTTGCGCTAGACAGTTTTTTGTATTTGACTGTATTCATGGCTTGAAATAGGGGATTACAGGTAGACAGATTATTGTATTCGACTGTATTCACGATAAGTAATTGTTAATACAGTAACGTAAATAGCGCAAATCGTGGTCTATTCAGCTGATTTTAAATGGAAAGTGAATCAATTAACACAATAGACTTCTAATATAATTCAATTACATCACCCATAATCTGTATTTGACGCGAAATATGTTGAATATTTTTCCTAGCCGATAGATACAACAAAAACAGAGCAATTTGAATATATATATATATATATATATATATATATATATATATATATATATATATATATTCATGGAATATAGCAACACAGTGAATACAATGAAACACATGGAATACAGCGAGATACATTGAAATACAATGGAAAAAAAGACAATGAATACAATGAAATATAACGAGATACATTGAAATATATTAACAAAATCTTCAATAAAGCATTCTGATTGCACAAGCTACCCAGGTTGACTCTCTAATTCCGTTTTTTTCCCCGGATTCTCGTACAAACACAAGATAGAAGATATGATGGCAACGACGATTGCAGAGGATAGCAACTTCGAAGATGACCGGCTCCATGCTATGTCCACTGATGATATTATTAGTGCTTCTCGCCTTCTCGACAATGAAATTCGAATCATTAGGGTACTACCGATTTGTCGGCATTTATTTTCTGTTTGTTGAATGCTTTTATTTTTTAGTTTAGATTATTGGTGCTTTTCTTCAAGTTCTTCCTTTTTCAGATCTGGTGATGGATTCATCATTTTTTTTTGTGGTCGTGGCAGAACCAGTTAAAAATGGAAGGGTTATGGTGTTTAGGTTGAAAAGGTGAAGGTGGAAAATGAGAGAGAGGGAGAATAGATATGGGGTTAGGGATACAAGAGATTTGAGGGATATGAGAAATTTGAGGGGAGCGAGAAAAATAATACAAAACTTATTTTATGGCTTAAGGATAGGAGGTGACCATAAATAGATATTTAGTTATAAAAATAAAAAAGGTAGCTATGTAATATAATTTTTTTTAAAAAATATTTATTTAAAATAAACAAGGTATCAACATTTGTTATATGAGGTAAAAATTCCTTCTTTATATGCAATCATAATTAATATCGCGACCTATTTAGATCACGTCAAAGCATATCTGACTTGCACCTCGATCCTCCATTTAACGTGTCAAAATCTATACGTGCGCCTATAGGAACTTACCCCGGATCGGTGCCTTCTCCATTGGACCAGAATAAGTCAAATATGAACTAATTTAAGTTGAGACATGGTTTCTCTTATCTTTTCTTTTTTCGGGCATTTTAGAAGAGGTAAGAAGAATACTCCGACATCCTCTTACGATTCTCTTTTTAATGTTTGACATCCTTATTCTTAACCCTTTCTTTGTCCGTCAAAAAACAGATTCCTCAATCTGCTACCGCATTATTGTGCCGTGGTTTTGCTTTAAGAAACTTATCATAAACGCCAAATTAAAGATAACTTATTTGACTAGAAAGCTACGAATTTGGCCCGCAAAGCAAAAAAAAAAAAAAAAAAAAAAAAAAAAAAATTATGGACAAAGAATATGGTTCTTCAATCATATGGTGGTATATGCAAGTAATAAAGAATATGGTTCTCCAATCTTAAGGTGGTATATGCATGTAATATGTCAATGTTGGGGAACTCTATATGCTTTTGCATGCCACAATTGGTCCAAATGAGGTCATTTTATTTATTTATTATTAATTATTTTACACTTCAAAGTTAATTCCAATGCTTTCCCTGCGAGACTTTCTTATTAAAAGATTGGGTTCTTAACAATTATAGACAAATAATATTGTTCTCCAATCTTAAGGTGATATGTACCAACAATCCGACACTGTTTGCGATTGCATGTCGGAATAGCTAGAAATGATGACATTTTTTGTATTTTACAATTGAATGTTAATTCTGAATTCTTCTGATATATATTGAGTGTTGTTTCTTATTTCAAGTATTTTCAAAACACTATGTTTGCAAAAGTAGTAATTGCTTACTGCACGGGGAAGATATAACATTATCTTCTCAATGATTATTATTCATTGGCTTCTTCGTTTAATTTTTAATGAATCTTATCTGGATCTACCCAAAAGTGGCGATCAGATTGCATTTTAAAGGCTAAAGTTTACCAATTTTTCTTGCTTTTGGAATTCCTATGAGAGGTATGAGGAAATAGTTGTAAAAGAACCTCTAAGCTATACTAGAAGAATACTCTTCCATGTTGACTTACATAAACTTAAGTTTGATTCTGTAATATAGCTTTTCTAGATAGATTTATGTATCTTCGGAAAACTTTAAATTTTCTATGCGACGATAATTTTATTTAATTAATGCTTTTTTACTAATACGTTAAAAGATTTTAAATCTTCGACATGATAATTATTTTTATCATACTATATATAGGGGTATCAAGCCGTTAAAACACATTATGAAAGTTTGGGAGAGGATAATGGAAGCAATGTTGAGGAAGGTTGTCTATTTTCGAGAACCAGTTTGGATATATCGGGCTAATCGACTATGAAAGTCATTCACCTTGTAATTAAGGAGATTTGGCGGAGTCGTATAAGGAGAGGACGAGGGACTTGCATATGGTATTCATTGACCTGAAAAAGTCCTACGAGAAAGTTCCCAAGGAGGTTCAATGGAGTATTTCGAAGCCAGAGGAATTTCTGTAGCTTATATTAGGGTAATTGAGGACATGTATGATGAAGTTAAGACCTGGGTGAGAACAATACTCCTCGAAACACTTTCCAATTGTAGGGGTTGCACCATGGATCAAATCTTAGCCCATTTTCATTTGCCTTGGTGATGGACACATTAACACGACACATTCAAGGGGAGGTACTATGGTGCAAGCTATTTGGATGACATAGTACTAATTGTCGAGATGCAAGGCGGTGTTAACGCGAGACTAAAAGTGCGGAGACAAACCTTTGAGTCTAAAGATTTCAAGTTAAGCATGACCAAGACATAATACTTAGAGTGCAAGTATAGTGACATGACTCATGAAGTGGACGTGAATGTGAGGCTTGATACTCAAGTCATCCCCATGAGAGGAAGTTTCAAGTACCATGGGCCAGTAATCCAAAGAAATGGGGAGATCGATTAGGATGCCACATATTGTATTGAAGCAAGATGAATAAAATGAAAGCTCGCATCATGTGTTTTGTGTGACAAGAATGTGCCACCAAAACTTAAAGGTAAGTTCTACATATAGTGGTGGTTAGAACGACTATGTTGTAGGGGTAAGAGTGTTGGCTAGTCTAGAACGCCCATATCCAGAAGATAAAAGAAACTGAAATGATGATGTTGAGATGGATGTGCGAGCATACCAGGATAAAGAAAATTTTGAACAAAGATATTCGGGATAAGATAGGAGTGGCCCCCATAGAGGACAATGTACGGGAAACGAGGCTAAGATGATTCACGCATGTGAGAAGGAGAGGCACAGATGCCCAGTAAGAAGGTGTGAGAGGTTGACCTTGGTAGGTCTGAGAAAAGATAGAAATAGGCCAAATAAGTATTGGAAACAGGTGATTAGACAGGACATGATGTTATTTCAGCTTACCGAAGACATGACCTTCGATAGGAGAATGTGAGGGAAAAGAATGAGGGTAGAAAATTTATAGCTAGTCGAGCATTTTTAATTTTCGTACCAATTGTATTAGTGTTAATCTAGTATTTTCTTATTCTTAGATTTCTATTACTACCTTTTTGTTTTTTCGCTTCTATTTTCTTACTATCTTATTGTTGCTACACTACCTTTTAAATTTATTTATTTTTGAACCGGAGGTCTATCGAAAATAGCCTCTCTACCTTCTCAAGGTAGAAATAAGGTTTGCGTATACCACGATCTTTCTTAGACTCCACCTATGAAATTACACTCAGTTTGTTATTGTTGTTGACATGATAATTATTTTTGTTTAGTTGATGGTACATCAATGAGAAATCAATTAAATTTGGTAATTAATCTGAAAGATCATTTTCTCTAATAAATAATATGTGTAAACCGTGTTTAACATCATATCAAACTGGTCCTAAATTCTAAAAAACCATTGCAGCAATTTGATCTCCGAAAGGCGAAAAGTGACACCAAGAATTTATGAGGGGGTGGGATTGAGTGTTGAAGAAAATTCAGGAGGCATTGCAACAATCCCTTTAAACATTAGGGGCAGAAAGATGAAACTTAAATACTATATAAGGGAGGGGCACGTGAAATAAGCCGTGGGGAGGTATCAGGGGTGTTTTGGGAAATTCAAGTGAAACGGACAATAGAGAAAAGTGGGGACACAATGTGCGAAAGGAGAGGAAAAAGCCACGTCTATCTTTAAAACCCCAAAGGCATTAAAACCTCGTATCCTTGCCGACAACTACGCCCTCTTCATTCATTTCTTATCTACTTCCTCATATTCTTTTCTTATTAATAATAAAAAATAAAATACCTTATATTTTATACTTACCAAGAAAATAAATATATTGTAGGACTCACCTTCAAAGATATTATATTAAGGGGATTCTTTCAAATAAAATATTGGAGACATATTTGATGCAACCTCTAAAGGAAAATCTATAATAAAAATAATAACAATGAACAAAAAAGGTGGGTTCTTTAAAAAATCAACACACATATGGCTGTCATTGGACTCATCACAGATAAATATGTCAACTGAACTATTAGGGCTAACAACACTTTGGTCCCTCAATTATTAATAAATTCTTTTTGATCCTTGTGATATGTGATCGAGCATATTTAACCTTTAATCAATTAAAATGTGTTCTTTTGTTCTCTTTGCTTGTGAATATTCAAAATTTACCATAATTATTAAAAAAAATTAGCACTTAACTACCTATTGTTATGTTAAGCATGTACTGTTGTTCATATTTGAGGTAATGTAGTTCTAAATAGTCATATAATTCTTCACAAAGGTACTAAAACATACATTTTAATTAATTAAATATTAAACATACTTAGTCAAATATTACTAGGACCAAAATTAAAAACTTTATAATAAATTCTTATTTGTTTAATCTATATTAAAACCAAATAACCAACGTATTATTCATGTAAAATGGTAAACTAGAAACACATTATACATTTTAGGCTACTCATAAACACTCTTGTAATATGATTTAGGATGATCGTTCATTTTGCTTGCTTGTTTTATTAATTTTTAGATTGGGAAGTAGGAAATAAGTTAAAGATGGTAGTAAATTAAAAAGAAATATTATTAGAAACATAAAAACGCTAAGATGTCAGTATAGTTTAACTAGTCACAACAAGAAGTAACCATGATTTAATTCTCCAATAAATTTCATGTTGAGGTGTTAATGCACCACTGTGAAATACTCCCTCCGGTCCAAAATAAGTGATTTTTTGGTTGTTTTCACATATATTAAGAAACTCACCTTTTAACATTAATTAGTTATGAAATTGACCATATTAACATCTACTATCTCTTCACATAAACACTCCAAACACATACTCCAGCATTATTTACTCCAAGGTCAATGTAGCAGAAAAATAATTAATTCATTCTTGAAATCTGAAAAAATCACTTATTTTGGACCACAAAAAATAGCCAAAAAATCAGTTATTATGGACCAGAGGGAGTAGTTACTTCTGCTTGTCTCCCTTTATGTGTCATATCTTCTTCTTTAGTTTATTTTTAAAAATTATCTTTTATACTCTTTCCGTTCTAGTTTATGTGAACTTATTTCCTTTTTGGTACGTTCCAAAAGAATGATCCCTTTCTAAATTTAGAAATAATTTAGCGTAAACTTCCAATTCTACCCTTAATAAAAAAAATTTATAACCACATAAATACTCTGAATCCATTTTTGACTTGTTTATCATCACAAATTCCAAAGGAATTCATTTTTTTTTTTTTAAATTTCTTGCCCAGCCAAACATATTCATTTAAATTGGAATGGAAGGAGTATTAGAAATATATTCAACTTTAAAAATTTTATTTTATTTTTAATAAAATAATTTATACGCACACAAGTATCTGCGAACAATTATAAGTTTTAAATATTTTTCTTTTTACTTTATGCTAATACATAAATTGAAACGAAATGAGTATGAATTTAGAATGTTACTCTGTCTCTAAATCACTAAATATTCCTATTTTAACTCTCTCTCTCCCTCCCTCTTCTTCTTGAATTTTCTTTTTCTTTTGGCTGGTCAAGAGTGTAATTCGTTGATGAAGAGGTGTGGACTAATAATAAAATCAGCACTTTACATTTAGGGGTCGTTTCGTAGGATGCATTAGATAAAATAATGCATGCATTAGCTTTGTGTATTAATAATACATTGTTTGTTACACATTTTGAACCTATGCATTAGTTATACATTCTATTTGGTATTATCCTATGCATAACTAATGCATAGAAAACAATGGTATTAGTAATGCAATGAGTTTTAATGCATGCATTAGCTTAGTTAAAGACAAAATTGTCCTTCAAAATTTATGTTTGATTAAAATATGCTAGTTAGGATATTAATGCAAGTTCAAAATAATCTAAATAGTGAGAAATAAAATTATATCCCTAATAAATAAATAAATACTTAGCATATCTTCTTTTCTATAAATAAATATTTAATTTTATTTTACAATATAGGTAGACAAATCAAATAATTTTTTATAAACTTTTTCATATAAAAATGTTTCTCAACATATGTTTCTTTTTAAAAGATAGAGTGTGAACTAGTTTTAAGGGCATTTTTATAAATAAATAATTCTTTTAGAAATTGTGCAATACTTTGATACATCAAACCAAACAACGAATAAGAAATATTCTAGCACGTGACTTCTACATTAAAGTCAGTTTCCACGACGACTAACCGTACTTTATTCTTTAAAAAAAATCATCTTTTCTTGAAGTTGCTAAAATCCACCTTTGCGCCATATTGTTTGGCAAATGTTGATTTTTTTGATTGCTCCTTTTTTTGGGGGAAAATAATTTACTTGAAATTATTTGAAGTACTCTAATTAACATTTCGCTGTCTATCGGAAATAGTTTCTTTAACTTTTCAAAATAAAAATAAAATACTATTCTCCCCAGACCCCACGAAGACAAATGAATACCTACCAGCCGATAACATTCTATATTATGCAGTATTAAATACATAGTATGTTATAGAGAATATTACATTCATAGCCTGCCGTTACACATTCTTCAATGGCCCCCATAATTGTCATTTAAGAGGAGCTTGATCCTAGGACATTGTTCCTAATGTGCAACTATAAATAGTGACTTCAATAACCATTCGAAGGACAAGAATTTGTTGACAAACTTATACCATATACTATTCAAGAGCTCAATAACATTTCATTTCTCGCTTATTAAGATTCATATTGCTGCCTTCGGAAGCTTTGCTTTAGGAACCAGACTATCTACTGTTTTATCTCGATATCAACGCTAAGTCTTGTATTTTATTTTATTTATTTATTATTTTAGATTCAAATCGATTCGCTTGTCTATAAACCACGATATAAATTTAATTGTATCATTTTATGGGTAAGCAATTTGGCGCCCATCGTGGGCCTTAGACAGTTGCGTAATTGGGTTGACCATTGCATCTATTACTAACCTTTTGAATTCTTTATTTCTTAGTTAAAAATCATAAAAATGGCAGATATCGATATCAACATCAACATCACGCACAACGATGAGGCCAAAAAAATCAGCCTCAATACGAAGATTTGATCAGTGATACCCATAATGAGGGGGATAAGGCCACGCCGGTCCATGGCGGGGAATATCCACAACATGTTTAGGAGGACTCCTAATAATGCTGAAGACGAGCACATTGCGAAAATAGTCAGAATCCTGAGGGAACAACAAAAGGCTATTATGGGTCATCTCTCCCGACAGGATCAGGTTATGATAGTCGGGTTCTTCCAACAACGCGAATGAAAGAGGTGCAGTTCCTCCCGGTGCTCCCGCAAACCAAACAACACAAAGAGTCAATAACAACACCCTGACAGGTGAGGTCAACTTCGATAGTGCGGGGGAGGGGAGGGGGAAGGGGAGGGGGACGTCAGCAGATCTGGTAACAATAATGAGAATGATCCCTTTAAAATCGAACTCATACAGTTTATGAGGAAAATAAATGCGCAAATGGATCAAATCTCAGGCGCACCACCAGTATTGAAAGGACTGAACTCAAATAAATGCATCCAATTGCCGTTCAAACCAAGTGAGGCACCAGAGTTGATCCCGAAGTGGTTCAAAATTCCTGACGTGCCAAAATATGATGGGATTTCGGATCCTTGGGAGCAAATCACCACATATATAACGATGGTGAATAGAAACGACTTAGCTCTGCATGAGATTGAGTCAGTCTTGTTGAAGAAATTCGGGAACTCAATAGATTCCTTTGAGATGCTCGCGGATTCTTTTATCAAGGCCCATGTTGGGGCCAGAAAGGTATAGGCTTGGAAGGCTGAGATATTCAGGATTGCGCAAGGAGAATTTGAATTGTTGCGGGAGTTCGTGACTAGTGCCGAATGATTGGGCAGCTAAGGTATTTACTAAAAGGCTGAATCCGAGGAGTTTGGACATTTCCCGAAAACTGAAAGAAAGTCTGCTCGAGTTTCGGGCAACAACATGGGTAGATGTACACAATCGTTACGAGTCGAACATAAGAATAGAGGATGGCCAACTCGGTTTCTTGGCATCAACCAAGGGTCGGGACCGAGAAAAGAATAAGGAAAAGGCGAATGATGGTTTCGATACAAATTGACGGTCTTTTAGAGGTCGATTTTTACCCTACGAAAGGGACAAAGGATGTAGTTGAGGTTTTCAGTCGGTAGATAGATTCGCTACCGATAGGAGAGCTGATCGTAGCCGAAATAATAGATCTTTGCAGGACAAAGAGGTATCAGGCTCCTCGGATTCCACCTACCCCAGGTTGTATGAATATAACTTCAATGCCAGCATAGTGGAACTGGTATTGGCGATGAGGAACATTAAGGAAGCACGGTTCCCAAGGCCAATTAGATCCGACCCTAGTCAAAGGGATCTTAATATATGGTGTGAGTACCATGGGACCAACGACCACCAGACTGGGGACTACCGACATTTATGCGATGAGGTGGTGACATTACTACAAAACGGCCATCTAAGAGAATTCTTAAGAGGCTGAGCTGAGAAAAACTACGACCGCAATTGGGATAATGTGGAACCCTCAAAAATAGGAGAAGATCCTCCTCATCTGACGATCAACATGATTTTCAAGGGGAATGAGATTAATTTGTAACCTTTTTGGCTTCGTAAAAGACGAAGGTATCAGTGACCCATAGAAAGAGACTCTGAGAAATCGCTAAGGACGACATCACCTCCATGGAGGAGGACACAGATGGACTCCTACTTCCACACAATGATGCCCTGATAATTTCTCTTAGTGTTTTAGATTTTAAAATTAAACGTGTTTTGGTGGACCTAGGAGTTCAGCCAATATTATCCAATCAAGAGTATTAGATCAAGCCAAGCTAATCGGAAGCATTATTCCAGCTAGCAAGCTCCTCGCCAGATTCAATTTAGCAAGCGTGACGATCCGAGGGGAAATTTTGCTTCCCACGAATGACGAAGGGGTAATGAAAATGACCCTTTTTGAAGTAGTAGACAGTGATATGGTCTACAATATTGTTCTTGGAAGACCATGGATACACGAGATGAAGGTTGTACCATCAACATACCATCAACTTCTGGAATTTCCAACTCCAGAGGGAATTAAACAAATAAGAGGAGATCAACTGGCGGCAAGGGAGATGAACGTGATCTCAATTTCTAGTAGTAGAACCGACACCTGCTCCTGAGCTGAACAAAGTCAATATGGGGGAGGAATCGGCAAAATTCTATCAGGTACCAATATATATATCCAGGTACCAGAAGAAACAGACGCAACCAAATCCACAGTGGAAGAACTCGAGCAAGTCACATTGTTTGAGAAATTCTTGGAGAGGAAGTTCCACTTGGTGACAGGACTAAATCCCGATCTCACGTCAGGATTTATAGAATTTCTTAAATTTAGCGTTGATTGTTTTGCGTGGTCGCATGCAGATATAAAAGGAATTCCGCCAGAGGTGGTCGTGCACAAGTTAAGCCTGGATCCTCACATCCCTCCAGTAAGGCAGAAGAAACATCCTATTGCCAAGGTCAGAAACAAATTTTTCAAAGAAGAGATAACTCGATTGCTTGATATCGATTCAATCAAGGAGGTAAAGTATCCTGACTGGCTAGCTAACGTAGTAGTAGTTCCAAAAAAGAATAATAATTTTTGCATGTGTGTAGATTATAAGATTCTGAATAAGGCGTTCCTAAAAGGCTCATTCCTATTACCAAACAATGATCAAATGATTGATGCGACGACCAGGCACGAGTTGATGAGTTTCATCGATGCCTATTCCGAGTTCAACCAAATTAGAATAAACCCGGAGGATTAGGAAAAACGTCAATCATAACGAACTTTGGCACATATTGCTATAGTGTGATGCCTTTCGAGATTAAGAACGCTGGAGCCACTTATTATAGGCTTGTGAATAAAATGTTTGAAAACAAGTAGGGAAAACCATGAAAAGTTACATAGATGATATGCCAGTTAATTCATTGAACGCATGTGATCATCTTAAACACCTACAAGAAAACGTTGATATCCTAAGGAAGAACATAAAGCTTAACCCCGAAAAGTGTACATTCGAAGTCTGATCCGGTAAATTTTTAGGGTTTATGGTATCACAAATGGGAATCGATGTCAATTCCGATAACATTAAAGCCATCGATGACATCCCAAACCAGCTATCAAACATGAAGGAGGTTCAAAGGTTAACAGGAAGATTGGTCGCTTTAAGCAGAGTTATTTCCCGGTCTTCGCTCATCACTTCTTTTCACTTCTGAAAAAGAAGGACAACTTCAAATGGACTCTGGAATGCCAGCAGGCTCTGAAAGATTTGAAAAGGTATTTATCGAGCCCTCTATAATTAGTGAAATTTTAACGGGAGTGGAAACTCGCTATCCACATCTAGAAAAATTGGTCTTAGATCCCGTAGTCGCCGCTCGAAAGCTTAGGCCTTATTTTCAATGTCATTTGATAGTCGTGTTAACAACTTTTCACCTGTGGAATATCCATCACAAACCTGAACTATCAGGCCGACTAGCCAAATAGGCAGTCAAAATGAGTTAATTTGACATACAGTATAAACCTAGGACTGCGATCAAGTCACAAGTTTTGGCCGACTTTGTGGTCGATTTTAATCCTGGACTGCTGCCTTTGGCCACCAAAGAAGCGGTGATGGTGTCAAAATCGAGATCGGGAGTCTGGACCTTGTTCACAGACGTAGCTTCCAATGTGAAAGAGTTTGGGTTCGGGGTAGTACTAATCACGCCCTCAGGGAAAACCCTAAGGCAGGCCTGATAAGTGGGGATTTTGACTACTTATTAATGCCTTTTAGCTTTCGTTGAAATTCAAAAGATGAAATCCAACTCAAGAAGGAGTGATCTGAACTCAAGGACAAAGATCAGGCACAGAAGCTCAAAGTACAAACCGCAGATTTTCTTCTGTGGTCGCAGATTGTGAAGGAAAACTTATCAGAGATAAGTGCAAAGTGCAGTTCGCATATGAAATGTGCGGCCGTAGAAGCTAAGCAAGATCAGAAGTTCATAGAGTTCTCATTTCAAGCTAAAAGGAAGTGCAGACCGCACAATTATTGTGCGGCCTTAGAATTCAGCTACGCGGCCGCACTTAGAAATGTGCGGTTCACATAAGAGCCCTATGCGGCCGCACCCAGAAATGTGTGTACCGTAGAATATGAGAGATGCAGCCGCATTTCATAATTTTGTGGCTGCAGATTCAAACCCTGTCAAGACTGAAGCAAAGTGCAGACCGCACATGGAATTGTGTGGCCGCAGAACCTCCGAAAGGGCATTTTTGTCTGAAAATTCTAGCATTGTATAAATAGAATAATTTCACTTTTTAGGTCATGTTTTGAATATGATAAGTGCTGTAGCCGTTTCTCCTTGCTTCAGTAGGAAACTTTAGCTTATTTTGGTGATTTAACATTGGGTTCTTTTATTTTAATCTTTCAATATGAGTTTTATTATCTTTTCTTCTTTGTTTTCTTCTATACTCATTATGAGTAGCTAGATTTTTACTAGGGTTGTGACCCAACCCTAGTGTGTGCACCTCATGGGTGATTAATTTTATTCTTATTTATGAATGGATGTTTGTTATTTAACTAGGTTCATGCTTCAAATTTGAACTTAATGGTTGCAAATACTGATTTATGCCTATTTGACTTAGTCTCTTCTTGAAAAAGAGAGATCTATTCTAGGTTAACTTAGCTAACAAAGAATTGGGTCAACTGAGAGATTGATTAACCTAATTAAAGGGTTCAACCTAGATATAGTAACAACCCGACTTGAGCTCTTATCAATCGATTTGGTAGATACCCATTTGGTCTTGAGAAAGCCAAATTGGGCAAAATCACTCTCTGACCGAGAAGTATTGAGTGGGCAACGTAGTGTTGTGAGCTATGCACACCCTAGTCAATAAAATAGTGTAAAGGTCTTTATCACATTAGGCAAATACCTAGGTTATGGTCACAGCCCTAGTCCTTTTTATATCTTTGAAAAACATTCAAAAATAATCATCTCTAGTTTTATACTTTTATATTTGCAATCCTAAGTTAATTTTAGAAGTATAAATAATACCCTGTTTGTGGAAGTGCAATCTAGATAATTCACGCACTCAATCCAAATATATACTACTAACTCCCATATGAGCTCCCTATGGATTCGATCCCAACTCCTTGTTGGGTTTTATTATTGCAAACAACTGTATCATACCTCGTTAGAGGCGTGCATTTGGACGTGATCAATTTTTGGCGCCGCTGCCGGGGAGCTAAAAATGAATTTAGATATATATGTGGTTTTGTGTGTGAATTGTCTTATTTTCCTTCCGTGTTACTAATTATTTTGTGAAACAATTGTAGGTGCAACAATGGATCTTAACAATGATCTACTCGAAATCACGCCTATGGGGGATGTGGACGTTGAGGACGACCAAGTTGAAGAGGTTCCTCTTGAGCCTCAAGCAAATAGAAGAGGCTAACAACCTCAAGACAACGTCCCAGTTCCACCCCCGCCTCCACCAAGAGCGGCTCCACACCGGGTGTTGCCAAATAAAGGGTATGCAAGTGCCATAGTCCCGCCTCGCATTAGGGCAGGCAACTTTCAAATCACGAATGTAATGCTCACATTGCTAGAGCAACGAGGATTCTTCACTAGGGCTCCAAGTCAAAATGCATACAAACACTTGAAAGGGTTTGTGGACACTTGTTGGGAGAGTAAACAGACAAACATTTCCAATGATGCTTTAAGGTTGAGACTATTTCCTTTCTCTCTATGGGGGAAAGCCTTGGATTGGTTACAGAGATTGCCAAACCATTCCATCCATACATGGGATGAATTGGCGGAGAAATATATTTCCAAGTTCTTTTCTCCCAGGCATATGGCTACTCTTAGAGATGAGATTTTAGCATTCAAACAAGAGCTCAATGAGACGTTGCATGAAATATGGGAGAGATACCGAACAATGGTCAAAGAATTCCCCAATACTGACATGACAGAGGCTATGATTCAGCAAATTTTCTATCGGGGGATCATTACTACCAATCAATGTGTGGTCAGCCAACTTGCTGGTGGAAATTTCATGACAACGCCGTATGCGGAAGATTGTGAGATCTTAGATGAAATGATGGATACTTCATCGGCATAGTAAAGTAGAGAAAATGTTCCTTAAGGTGATCCGAACGTGATTCACCTACATAAAGAATTACATGATCATGGGCAAGCTATGGCCAAGTTGACCACTACAATGAATCAATTAGCCTAGGATAAATTTCAACAAGTGCAAGGTCCTAAGCAAGTCAATGCAATGGAGGGAGTTAGTATGATGGTTAACAAGAGGAGGCAAAATGGTCCACAAGTGCAAAACCGTGTGGAGAATTATGTGCAAGAAGATAGTGGGTTTCATCAAGATGAATCTTACAATGAACAAGAGGAGGAATTGCAATACGTGAACAACTTTCTAGGGCAAAGAAACAACTCTCAAGGCCCGAATCAACAACAATGGTGACCTCAAGGTAATCAAGGTAACTGGAATTCGAACAGTCAAGGTAATCAAAATGGTGGTAACAACCAAGGTAATTGAAGTGGCAACAACCATGGATATTGGGGAGGCAACAACCAAAGGGGGTGTAACAATAACCAAGGCAATGGGGTAGGGTTTTCAAAGGCCCCCGATGTATCAACAACCGAACAACCCGCCTCCATATCCTACCCATGGTCCAAGTTCTTTTAACAATGAGATGAGATGAATTGAGAATATGTTCAAACAAATGATGGAGAAGAATGCCGACTCCGATGCAGAACTAGCTTCACACAACACATCAATTCGCAACTTGGAAGTTCAACTAGGGAAAATCTCTCAAGTTCTAAACACTCATCCTAAGGGGGCACCGCCAAGTGACACGGTGGTCAAACCAAAGGGTGGGAACAACACGAGACATGCCATGGTCATTACTATAAGGAACAGAAAAGGTAGGGATGCACCCACCTTAAGTCAAAGATAACTTGTGGATGATGAGCAAGTGGTACAAGAAGATGAGATCCCGAACAATGAGTTGCAAGAAAATGATGAAGTGCTGATTGATATTGATGACAATGTCAAGGAAGCTTAAGAGGAAGTGAACCCGTCTAGGGAGAACATTGTTGACATATTGGAATCGGTAGTGCAAAAGGCTAAGGGACAAATGCCTAGGCCTCCTCCTCCATATCCTCAAAGGCTTGCTAAGAAAAATGGCGAGAATCAATTCAAAAATTTCATTCACATGATGAAGAGTCTATCTATCAATGTGCCATTGGTTGAAGGTTTGGAGCAAATGCCCGGTTATGCAAAGTTTATGAAGGACTTGGTGACAAAGAAGTGGTTGATGAATTGTGAAACGATAAAGATGACTCATCAAGTGATTGCAATTGTAAATTCAATGGATCCTAAATAGGAAGATCCCGACACTTCCACAATTCCTTGTACCATTGGAAATGCCGAATTTGCTAAAGATATTTGTGATCTTGGGCCAAGTACCAGTTTGATGCGTTATTCGGTTTTCAAGACTTTGGGAATTGGGCAACCAAGACCCACATCTATGAGATTACAAATGGTCGATCGCACCATGAAGAAACCGTTGGGAGTGATTGATGACATGTTAGTTCGTGCTGATAAATTCATTCTTCCAGCAGATTTTGTTATTCTTGATTGTGAGGTTGACTATGAGGTGCCGATTATTCTTGGGAGACTTTTCGTTGCTACGGGGAAGGCTCTAGTTGATTTTAAATCCGTAGAACTAACCTTCCGGGTTGGTGATGAAAAAGTAGTTTTTCTATGTGTGTAAGTCTATGCGACAACCCAATAGCAATGAGGTGTGCTCTTTTGTGTACTTGATGACCGATGTGATTGTGGATGAAACAAGTGTTGTGATGAATGTTGATGATACATTGGAAGCCATCTTGCTCAATTGTGATACTGAAGAAATGGAAGGTTACGTGGAATGTGTGAACTCTTTAAGGAATGGGGTCGTACACCTATGAGCCCCGCAAATTATCCTTGGAACTTTAGAATAGAACAACTTCTCCAACAAAGCCTTTAATTGGGGAGCCTCACATCTTGGAGTTGAAGCCATTACCTCCACATCTTCGGTATGAATTTCTTGGCTCTTCTGTTGCTTTACCAGTTATTCTTTCCTCTTTTTTGACTAACGTGCAGGTAGGTTCTACATTGGCAGTGCTACAAAAGAGGAATAAGGCTATTGGATGGACATTGGCGGATATTCGGGGAATAAGCCATGCATTTGTCATGCACAATATTAACTTGGAGGAAGGTGCCAAACCATCTATTGAACATCAAAGGACACTCAATGAAGCTATACAGGAGGTTGTCAAAAAAGAGATCATCAAGTGGTTGGATGTCGGGGTTGTTTACCCATTTTCGATAGTTCGTGGACTTCTCTGGTTCAATGTGACCCAAAGAAATGGGGCATGAAAGTGGTAACCAATGATAAGAATGAGTTGATTCCTACAAGAACGGTGACCGGGTGGAGAGTGTGTATGGACTATCAAAAGCTCAACAAAGTCACAAGGAAGGATTATTTTCCACTTCCCTTCCTAGATCAAATGCTTGATAGATTGGCCAGCCGTGATTTCTATTGTTTTCTTGATGGGTATTCCGGCTACAACCATTTCATGGTTGAGGAAGGTATTGTCCTTGGACACAAGATCTCAAAGAATGGCATTGAAGTCGACAAGGTAAAGATCAAGGTGATTTCTAAACTTCCATCTCCAACTTCATTGAAAGGCGAGCAGAGTTTTTTAGGCCATGCGGGATTTTACCGGCGGTTCATCAAGGACTTCGCTAGAGTGGTAAAACTGTTGTGCAAACTTTTGGAGAAGGATGCCAAGTTTTATTTCAATGATTATTGCATGAGAGCCTTTGAGTTGTTAAAGCTCAAGTTAACTATTACTCCCATCATCACCGCTCCAAATTGGAGTGTTCCTTTTGAGCTCATATGTGATGCAAGTGATGTAGCGGTAGGGGCTATTTTGGAGCAATGCATCAACAAAAATTTTCATCTGGTTTATTATGCAAGTAAGACCATGAATAGTGCCCAAGTAAACTACACCGTTACAGAAAAAGAGCTCCTTGTCATTGTGTTTGCTATTTAGAAGTTCTGCCCGTACTAGATGGGTGCAAAAGTAATTGTCCATACGGATCATACGACATTTTGTTATCTCATGAGAAAGAAAGATTCCAAAGCTCGGTTGATGAGATGGGTACTTTTGTTTCAAGAGTTTGATATAGACATCCAAGATCAAAAAGGAAGTGAAAACCAAGTGGTGGACCACTTGTATCGTTTGGAGGAGGAGGGGAGGCCGCATAATGCCTTGAAATCAATGACTCCTTCCCCGATGAGCAACTTTTGGCTATTTCTATGAAAGAGGTGCCTTGGTTCATGGATCTAGCAAATTATCTTGTGATTGGTATCATTCCGGTTGAGTTCTCTTCAAACCAAATAAAGAAGATCAAATGGGATTGACAAGACTATTATTGGGATGAACCATACCTATTTCGGATTTGTAGGATGGGTGATTAGAAGATGTGTACCGAAGGAGGAACACGTTGAAATTCTTAGGGCTTGTCATTCTTCACCGTATGGTGATCACCATGGTGGATCAAGAACGACGGCCAAAGTGTTAAGTTGTGGTTTCTTTTGCCTTACTCTTTACAAGGATGCAAGTGATCTCGTCAAGCATTGTGATGAATGTCAAAGGGCCAGTGGAATCCCAAAGAAAAATGAAATGCCCCTCACCACCATTGTGGAGATTGATATTTTCGATGTGTGGGGTATTGATTTCATGGGTCCTTTTGTGAGTTCTTGTGGAAATACCTACATCTTGGTCGCGGTTGATTATGTGTCCAAATTGGTTGAGGCCATTGCTTTGCCCAATAATGAAGTAATAAGTGTGGTGGCATTTTTGAAGAAGAACATTTTACAAGATTTGGTACTCCAAGGGCTATCATAAGTGATGGGTGATCGCAATTTTTGCAAAAACGCTTTCGACACCTTACTCACCAAGTATGGTGTCACTCATAAAGTCACGACTCCCTATCATACACAAGCAAGCGGTCAAGTGAAAGTCTCCAACCGGGAGATAAAGAGTATTTTATCCAAAACAATGAATATTAACCGGACGGATTAATCCAAGAAACTTGATGATGCTTTATGGGCTCATAGGACGGCTTACAAAACACCGATCGGAATGTCTCCATACCGGTTGGTGTTCGGAGAAGCTTGTCATCTTCCGGTGGAACTTGAGTACAAAGCCATGTAGGCTTTAAAGAAGTTGAATCTTGAGTGGGATATCACCGCCAACTTAAGGGTGGCACAATTGAATGAGTTGGATGAGTTACGGTAACATGCATACACAATTTTGTCCTTATATAAGGAGAAGATGAAGTACCTTCATGACAAGTACATTCGGAACAATGAGTTTAAAGAATGTGATCTTGCGTTGTTGTTCAATTCTCGATTATGGATGTTTTCCGGGAAAGTTAAAGTCTAAATAGAGTGGCCCATTTGAGGTTGTGAGTGTAACACCCCTTGGTGCATTGGACTTGAAGAATAAAAATGATGAGGTGTTTAGAGTCAATGGTCACCGGGTGAAGCACAATCTGGGAAAAGTTGGTAATGGCCACGTCGTGGCCGTAATTCATTTCAAGTGATGGTAATCTGCGTCGTGCCGCAATGTTAAATCAGGTGCTTATTGGGAGGCAACCCATGTTTCTTTTTCTTTTTCTTTTTCTTCTTCTTTAGATAGGTCTTATTTTGTGTTAACTGGTTTAGAAGTGAATTGCAAGAATGAGTGTGCTTTTCAGGGACCGTGCTCAGAAATATTGGCTAAGTATGGAAAAAGTACGGACTGCACATTTATTGTGCGGAAGGCACAATTTTGAATGCCACAACAGAAAGGATCTGCGACCGTACAATTCTTGTGCGGACCGCTGATCGGTTCCAAGCGTGCACTACTATAGAGTAGCAAGGATGGTCGATGTAGTTTTACCCAACAAAGGTCGGGATCGAATCCACAGGGAGTTAATTAGTTTGGAGTTAGGTTTATATCCGAGTAGAGATTCGGGTTTTGCCCTTAATTACACTTCCACAAATGGTTGGTTTTGTTATCTACTTCTAGTTCTACTTTTATAGCATGCACTAGTTAAAGCTAAGTACGGTATTTTTATTGGTTGTTTTCAAGGATTAAAAGGGACTAGGGTAGTGACTTCCACCTAGGTGGATATCTAACGGGTATCGAGAATTCAGGGCAAGCATGTTATGATTGGGGTCGTGATACAATGATCACACATAAGTTCTCACTCTATACCTCTCGGTAGTTTGAGTGACTTTACCAATTTGGCTTTCTCAAGTCCAAATGGGTGTTCATGCATAACAAATGATATTGGCTCAAGTCGGGTATTACTATCTCTAGGTTTAACCCTTTAATTGGGGCTATCAACCTCTTGAATGCACTCCAATTCCTTGTTAGCCTAATTTTCCTAGACTTAGTCTCTCTTTATCAAGAAGAATCTAGGTCATAAAGGCACGAATCAATGTTTTCAACCACCAATTCTACAATTAAAGCATGAATTAGGCTAAATATCACTAATCCATAAATAATTAAACCCTAAAATTCAAGACCCATTAAATACCCACACTAGGGTTTGGTCACAACCCTAGCTATGAGTTTAGCTACTCATAATAACAACAGAAATCAAAGCTAAATATGAAATATAAGCCATAAGATTCAAATACAAGATGAAAATCTAAAGATTAAAGATGAATCTACTCTAAATTACTCAAAAAGATAAAAACCAGCCGTTCCCGTGATCTCATAAACAAAACTTAACCTAAAAATGTGAAAAAGATCTATTTATACACAACTAAAAATTCATGATAAAAATACCCATGTGGAAGTTTCGTGGAGGCGTAATTCCTACCGTATCCGCGCTTGAGCTCTCGTGGTCGCGCAATAACGAGCGCGGTCCACGTTTCTTCAATTCTGGGCTTGGTCTTGACTTGATTTTGCGGACAGCGTAAAACTAACGCCTCTGCGTTAGCTTCAACCACAGATGCATAATTTGGATGCGGACCGCGTTCTTCTACTAAGCTTGACTTGCGGAGTCTCTAAATCTTCAATCACCGCTCATAGCGGAAATACCACCGCGGCCGGCCGCATTTTCCATCGCGGTCAGCGGTAGCACTTGTGCTCAAATTTAGCCTTGTTGAACTTTACTTTCGTGGGCCACGTATTTGTGGACGCCTCAGCGGTAGTCCTCACGTGGCCGCTCCTTTCCATCACGGTTAGCGGTCTGGTCCAACCTTAGATTTGTGCAAGATTGACTCCTTCATGAGTTGATTATGGCTTTTTTGCCTCATTTTGACCAAACCCTGTAGACAAGCACATTAAGTCAGTTTTTGGGAATACTTTTACACAGTTTTGATCCAAAACCTAAGCAAAAGAGAGCATAAGATAGGCTAAATCCATAGTTATCAACTCCCCCAAACTTAAGCTTTTGCTTGTCCTCAGACAAACAAAGTAATTCCCACCTCCACAAGAAAAAAAGGAAAATTTCAGCTGTCCTAAGGTGACTTCATCAAGCATCAATTGGGACTAACAATTACCCTCAACATAAATGCATTATCAACAACACACAACCTTTATAGTACCATAGTTCTAGTGCGGCACAAGAGTATCAAAAGTTGACTTAACTCATCAAGGAAGCTCGCTCTACTACGTAGGTCATTTTGGAACCCAAACTCTTTCTCCTCTACTTTCCATAAACAAATCTCACTTTAGATTGTAGCACTCAGAACAAGGATTGTGGAAACGTACGCTCATCTCTCTCAAAGGAAGGTCACAAGTTCGGCTTTAAGTACCATAAGCTTGCCCCTTATGTAAATTACCACTAATGTAAGCTCACTCAACTCGAAATCATATAGGGCTTTTGCGGGAATATAATGAAGGCTTTTTGTTCAAGGTAGGATATATCGGTTTATGAAGGTTTCATCTTTACTTAAGCACTTCATTTTCTCATTTCGGCTCACACTTTCTTGACTCTTTGAGTCATTTTCTTCTTCCGTAGGGGACTAGAGAGACACACTGCCACTCTTTCTTGTTCATGACAATCATTTTTCTCCTTTCTAATCATTCCAAGCCTTTCATCATTGCTTTCATTGAATCCCTTCATTTTTCTGTATTATTCACTTTCTTTTTGACTTTGGCTTTTCTTTCTTTTCTTTTGCCTTCCCTTTTCTTAATTTTTTACCTTTTATCACTTTCACATTCCTTGTCTCTCCCCCAAACTTATGCTTTTGCCAATTGCGGCAAGGAAAGATCGGGTGCCAAGAGAGGGTCATTTTAGAACGGATAAAGGCTTGTATCATGGTTATTGAAAGAACAAGGACTTCGGCTCAACGGGGTTGACTAGGGATATCATATTTGGTGGATATGGATGCTTTCAAGTTTCAAATTGGATCAAGTAGAGCCTATAATCATTTCTCAAGTCTAGCTACACTTAGAACTTCGCCTAGATAAATATTCAAGGCAAGTTCTAGACTTATTGGCACAGGGACTTAGATTTGCAAATCAATACTTCACCTATTGGATTGCTAAAGAGAACAGAGTCGAGGGCCTACAACAACCCTAGCTAAGATTGAGAAACACAATTGGCTCCGAGAAGCCACTCGTTGATTATTTAGTCAACACAAGAGTCTAAAGGTCATAACTAGCACCATTCTTTGCAAATCAACTTATTTCTAATCCCCAGGTCAAAGTTAAATGTGTTAGGTCTAAGTGAAGCTTGCCTGAAACACTTTTATTCATTACTACTATTTACATATAAACATAAGAAAAACGGACTCAAACCCTTAAGAAGGTTGTCACGCCATCCATCATCGGGAAGAACGACCCGGTTCACACAACCTCCACCTTTGGAAAGAACCGTAGCATTAAGAAAATCAAATGCTTATTGATCATGAAGCTAAGAACTTAAAAAGAAGCTACTAACAGAAGTAAAAACTAAGCTATTAAGGAAAAAGAACACAAGAAGTTATAAAGTAAATTACGGAAAGTAAAACGAATATATACAATAATGGAAAGAAACGAATATATACAAAGTAGGAATGAATATATATACATGGAATGGTAAATTTATATACATACCAAAAGTGAAAAATAACGAAAGTGAAAAATAAATGGTAAAGTTATATACATACCAAAAGTGAAATATAATGATAAAGAAAAATAAGTATCATAATTACATTCCAGTCATCAAATCAAAATAGGACTATCCCCCTCCCCCAAATAAAAGCTAGCATTGTCCTCAATGCTAAAAGAAAAAATAAGATCAAGAAGGGATAGAGAGTATATAAAAACCCCTATATGGTCTACATCGGGTCCTGCACATCAGTGGGGTCAGCTCCCTCTGGATCCTCTAACTGTATCTCCAAGTCCTCGGAGTAGGGTACCACAAATCCTTTCATAGGCTCTCTGTCAGCCTCTTGCTCTGGTGCTTGTGCTCCTGTGCTGATAGAACTTGCTCCTCCAAGAGTAAGTCCAGTGGGATGTCTCCAACTAATGTAATCCTCTCTACCTCCTTCCTCAACATCTTTACTGACTCCTTTGAGGCCCAAGTCTTATTCATCTTTCTCGTTTGTTTGCCCAAGTCCTTGATTGATTTTCTCTATGCATCCAAAGTGGCCATGATAAGCTTCTGGTTGTCCAGGAGCTTCTTCTGGTTGTCTAGAAGCTCCTTTAGCGATTCCTCCACTGAAGTAGGCACCTGAGGTTGTGCTGGAGCTGCCTGAGCTATGACTACACTGGATAAGGCAGATAACTTTGATGTACCTACCTGCATCCAGTTATTGATGCTGAATAAAGATTGATTAACACACAGTGCAGTTAGAGGGTAAGTTGAGGTGGAGGTCACAGACAATGGGGCTGTGACAGAAGGGCCGGATGATGGAGGTGGCATAGCAGTAGAAGAACCTTCAGTTGTGGAAGGCTCAGAACTAGTGGCCACTACCATTGGCTCTTCATACTGGCCAACAGAGGTAGTGGCTTTGCCTTTGGACTTGGGATTGTCTGCTGCTTGAAGGCTGTACCAAGAGAAGGGCCTTTTTGGCTTCATCTTTGTGTTAAAACTCCTCCCTTCTACCTCTTGATCCTCCAAATACATGGTGAAGTTGGGGTAGGGGTATGATCCTTCATCCTTCCCGACAGCTTTAGTGATGATTCTTGACATGAGATTTCCCACATTTATCGGGAACCCCGCCATAATAGAAGCCACAACGATCGCCCGGGAGACTGGGATATCACTATCATGTTGGGCTGGGTCTAGCCGGCTGCAGACAAATGTACACCACCCTTTCGCTTCAAAGCTCAGAGTGTTTCTAGCTATGTGGACTGGAGCCAAGTCGGTGTTGTCCCGAGAATGGATATCACCTCTGCAAGCCATAGACGGGCTGCCTTATCTAATGCCACCTTCTCCAAGTACAACGATTCATCCACATCATCGAACCCAGCATATGCATTCAGCGTCTTGCCATCAAATTTGATCTTCCGGTTCTACAACTTAGTCACATAGGTTCCATTTTTTATGTGGGCCACGTTGGCGTAGAATTCTTTGACTAAAAATGCATTGGCCTCCGGCAGCTTGATCGTGAAGAATTTCCACCCTACTCTTTCATCAAATTGCCTTTTCACATTGGGATTGTGGGGTAGAAGATCCCTTTCTATGAAATGCCTCTCGAGGATGAGCGACCTCTGCGGCCACCATACCCGGAATTTGTGATAGGTTTTTTCACTAACAAATATATCCTCTGAAACTACAACTTTTCTAGATCTTGCCAACCCCTCGTCATTGGTGTCACCCCCTCTCCTGTCAATCGGTATCTCAGCATCAACATCAATAGGGGCCGCTGGTAAGGCCGAATTTGTAGCAGGTGGGGAAGTTGATGCCGAAGCCTCACTACTTTCCTCGAAGTCATCAGAAGAATCAGAATAAAAAGAGGGTGTAGGCTCGTCTCGCAACTGGAATTTCCCTTGAAAGTCTGCAGGAACATGGGTTAGCGCCGAGTCTCTTTCTGAAACTTCTCGAGAAGGGACATATTCACTACCGTCAGAATGGGATGCGGCTTTGTCCGCAGCTTTGAGTACAGTTATCATTTTACTAATTGGTTTTTGCACGGCGAGGGGTAATTTGATCTTCCCTTTACCCCAACCTCGGGAGGACTCTACTCTCCCTTTTTGTTTATCACTTCCGCCTCTAGATTGAACCATTGTCTGTAGAGAACAAGTCATGAAACAAAGTCAGAACAATGTAACAATCATATGGTTAAGCAAAACTAAAACATTGTAGATGACTTGCATATACTACCTCTCAGAATCAGGCACCGCGAACCGCGGAGAAACAGGCGCGGCCGTAAAAAGGCCATCGCAATCCGCATAAAAAGGATGGCAGCCGCAAAAGGCTGGGGATCAGACGACCCAGTCTCTAAAGTTAAGGTACCGCTGATAGTGGAAAAAGGGAACAGTCGCAAAACATGCAATGCGGACCGCGTAAAAGCGAACGCGGCCGCAAAACCAATTTACCAACTCTCTGAAACTCATTAATACTGAACGCGAAAAAACAAACGCAGTCACGTAAAGGCAAACACGGACCACAGATAAAGCACCACGTTCGCAAACCTATAAATAACTCAGTTCTCACAAAGCATGAATGTGGACAACGTAATTTAGACCGATGTCTACAAAATTTCAAACCAGATGGGCATTTTTGAGTTCTCTTAGACCTAGGGTTTCACCTTTTTAGCAATTAACTGGTATAATGAACAACCCTATCCCCCATTAGGCATGCACAACAAGTACCCACATGATTTTTTTAGCATCAATGTTTAGCTCATGGGAAGTAATCAAACCCTAAATAAAAAGAAGAAGTTAAACTAAGAAAAAAGGAAAACAAAAATATAAAGCAATGCGATGATTTGAGCATACCAGTTGTTTGATTTGTGGTAGAAACTAACTCCTGATGAATGCTATGAAATTAGGATCAGATCAGAGTAAGATGAACAATAATCTATTTCTTGTAAGAGTGATTGGTTCGAAAAGGGTAAAAGGGCTGATGTCATGCCCCAACCTTGGGAGGCGTGGCTGGGACCCGGTGTCACTGACCCGAGCGAACCACTCTGTAACTCATTCATTCCTTTTATAACTATCATGTGCAAATATGGCCACTACTCGTAATGTACAATTGTAAGTGGGTAAATGTTATATCAATGAACCATCGTTCATAAAATATGAATACATATGAGCCGTCAAGGCCTCCGACATTCTGTACATAATAAACCTATGTCTACAAAGCCTCTAAGATTATTTGACATAAAATGGGACAGGGTACCGGCCTACCCATACGTATGTAGCAAAACTCTGCCACGATGACTTATATACTCGGCTGCACTCCGAATGAGGTGGAGTCTTACCGATCCTTCGTTGAATATTGACCTCGTCTACTATGAGGGCGCGTCGAACTGATTGTCTATACCTGCAGATATAAATGTAGCGTCCCCAACAAAAGGACGTCAGTACGAATAATGTACTGAGTATGTAAGGCATGTAAATCGATATATAAAGGACATGAAAGAAACATGGAGTACATGACTCAACCTGTAAGTCTGGATAACTCTGTATATCATTTAATACTTATAGTGTCATGCATATGCGTATGAATGTCATGTCGTGCATAGGTACATGTGTTCATAACATCATCAAGCCTATGAGGGCATCCCATTATATCATCTCAGCCACAGTGGGCAAAATCATTATCGTATACCAGCTGATCAGGTAATGATGCATATATAACGCCGTAACCTTTTTCCATATCTCATATACATATATATACATCTATATACGCATATATAACGCCAGAACATCATCATGCCTCTGAGGGCATCCCATCATATCATCTCGGCCACTGTGGGCAAATCATCAACATATACTAGCTGATCAGGTGGTGGTGCGTATATAATGCCATAACCTTTCCCATATCCCATATCCCATATTCCATATACATATACATATACATATACATATACATATAAATATATATATATATATATATATATATATATATATATATATAACGCCATCTGATCATGGGTCAATATGCATATGTAGATGCATGAAATGCACATGAAAATATGTTAATAAAATCTCTCAGTACGTCATAAGACCATTATGCCTCTGGTTAATATCATGAAATAAACTTTACCAACTTACGTATTTTTGAGACCCATGAACAGACGATAGAATAATAAGACTTATGGGAGAGTAAAAATATACACATCTCTAGCATTTCTACGAATAAAGTAATTTATGAAAGTTGTACATTTACTTATTTCGTTTGTATCGTATGGATCATCCCAAAAAAAGAAGGGATAACCTTAACATTCCTGAACTCTCATTTTGGCAGAGTTCAATCTTACAATGAAACTAGAATGATTTCCAACCTCTTACTGTTGCTACCACTTGATCTTTAAGAACTTGATCGATTGTAAAATTTTCACTCTACCCCATAATTTTTGAACCAATTCCCCATACCTGACAACTTGATAGTGTGTTCCTTGACCCATTCTTGCTTCTTATGATCCCTGAGAAAGTATATTTCCATCCTTGACAATTCTTTTGTGAAGTAAGCTAAACTTAATTTCCTATTCAATTTAGCTAATTGGGTATCCTCAAATAGTGATAGCTCTACATTATAGGGTTCTTTGGGACAACAAGTTGTACTAAAAAATTCATCATTTTGAGTTTCCATTGAAGTAATATTTTCCATTATATCTCCTCTTCGAACCAACCAATAAATTACATTACTTACACATGTTGAATCTACCTTACGAGAAAACCATTCTTGATGTGGCAGGGGTTTCCATGAGCTAGGAATTGGTCCATAATCTCTTAGTGTGAAAATCTCGAATCTGAACTCCAATAACTCACCACCATAGTTAAAATTGTATTTACGACTAATCTTGGTACCATATAGATGGACAATCTTGTATGTATTATTGAAAGGGATATAGGCAACATCAAAACTAACTGATGGATAACTTGAAATCGGTACGTTTATGATTTCTTTAGTTGTGGAATTGCAACCTTATCATTGAAAAATCAATTTTCATAGGAAGGAAGATAGCTACTGCATTTTTCTCAACTTTTTATGGAATTGTCTCTTGAAACCCCAAAGATGGCCACCTAATAGTGTGACTTTAAGAGTCACTTGTTTGGTTTGTGACATGCTGCCACGTTTTTAGGGGAGGGGGTATTTTAATCTTTATCCCATAATTTATTAATTAACTAGGTAATATTCTGTTACCCGATAATTAACTAATTACCCACATAATTAAAAAGTATCTCAAATTACTTAAAATACTACTCACTTTTGACACACTTTATATAATTTACTATCATGGTCATGTGGTACCATATAAAATTAATACATACACTATTATTTCATTAAAACATCCACGTAAAAATATATATATTTTCTCAACTTATAATTTTTACTGATATCATAAAAAGAGTAAGATTTTTGTACGCTTAATTCTTAAAATGGTAAAAAGATAACCTTCATATTTCTTGTGAGAAAATAATTTATATCTTTACAATAACTAAAATCTCATAAACTTTCTCATATTAAGTGTATAATTTAAACCATATTCGAAAGTAGTAATATTAATAACTATGTAAAATCATATTTTTCAAACCATTTTTTTTCTTTACAAAAATGTTTCACTCAAAATACCATATCAAATATATATATATATGTGTGTGTGTGTGTGTGTGTGTGTGTGTGTGTGTGTGTATGTATGTATGTATGTATGTATGTATGTATATATATATATATATATAACGGTATCAAGGTTGTTAAACTTACGGGGTGTATCAGCTAAGACCTTCTATTTATACTAAAAGTACAGGGACCCACAGAACTACTTGAGCGCGGTCCGCGCTTTTACCTTCTTAAAGGGTTGTTACCAAGAAAGAACCACTGAGAGCAAAAAAACACACGTGGCCGCGAAAGAGTAACGTGGACCACAAAATTTCAACAGTGGACGCGAATACAACTTCAGAGAGTTGCTATTCTGGACTTTTCAAGTCCGAGTTCGCTGACCATTTACGGCCCCGCAAAAAGCACCCGCTAACCACGAAATTTGAATGCGGTCAGTGTAATTCTTACACTTAGGCAAATTTTTTCAGCAATAGTACTGCACTGCACAAACAATTCCTACACAAACTTCACAACCAGATAGTCAAAAATAAAGCCTACACCAAGAAGAAAATCAAAAGGAAAGAAAAGCACATGGGCTGCCTCCCAAGAAGCGCCTGATTTAACGTCGCGACACGACGCATGTTACCATCAATCACTTGAAATGGATCATTTTCACCACGTGGCTATCATCAAACTTGCCAAGATAGTGCTTCACTCGGTGCCCATTAACTCGGAAGATTTAACCATTTTTTTTCAAATCAAGGGAACCAAATGGAGTTACATGCACCACTTCAAAAGGGCCACTCCATTTTGACTTGATCATTCCCGGAAACAGTCGTAACCGAGAGTTGAATAGAATAACCAAGTCACACTCCGGGCATATTTGTCATATAAGTACTTTATCTTGTCCTTATACAAAGACGAGCTGGAATAGGCATGAAACCTAAACTCATCAAGTTCATTTAATTGCTCTACTCGGAGATTTGCAGCGACATCCCATTCAAGGTTTAACTTCTTCAGCGCCCACATGGCCTTATGCTCTAACTCAACCGGAAGATGGCATGCTTTCCCAAATACCAACTGGTATGGAGGCATACCAATTGGAGTCTTGTAAGCAGTCCTGTAAGCCCACAAAGCATCATCCAGTTTCCATGCTAATCAGTCCGGTTTGCATTGACAGTTTTTGATAATATGCTCTTTATCTCCCTATTGGATACCTCAACTTGTCCACTAGTCTGGGGATGATAAGGGGTTTACACTTTAAGATTGACACCATACTTGGAGAGTAAAATATCAAAGGACTTGTTGCAAAAATGAGTACCCCCATCACGGATGATCGCCCTTGGAGTGCCAAACTTTGTGAAGATATTTTTCTTTAAGAATGTCACCACACTATGTGCCCCATTGTTGGGCAAAGCCACAGCTTCAACCCACTTGGAAACATAATCAATACAACCAGAATGTAAGTGTTACCACATGAACTGAAAAATGGTCCCGTGAAGTCAATGCCCCGCACGTCAAAAATGTCAATCTCAAGAATAGTGGTGAGAGGCATTTCATCCTTCTTGGAAATTCCACCAGCTCTCTAACACCCATCGCATCTCTTTAAAAGCTCACTAGCATCTTTATACAGAGTAGGCCAATAACATCCACAGCTAAAGACCTTTGAAGTAGTCCTCGCCCCACCATGATGACCAACGTAGGGCGAGGAATGACAAGCATTAAGAATACTCATTTGCTCCTCTTCTGAAACACATCTCCGGATCACACCATCATTACAAGTCTTGAAAAGATAAGGCTCGTCTCAGTGATAATCCAAGTTGTCCCGTTTAAGCTTCTTCCTTTGGTTAGAAGAGAGCTCACTCAGAACAATGTCGGTCACAAGAAAATTAGCCACATCGGCGAACCAAGGCATATTATTCAAAGACATTGAGAGACGTTGTTCATCCGAAAATGAATCATTAATTTTGAGGCCATCATAGGGCCTCCCTTCCTCTTCCAAGCGGGACAAGTGGTCCGCCACTTGGTTTTCACTTCCTTTTCGATCGATAATTTCAAGGTCAAACACTTGAAGTAAAAGAACACATCTCATCAACCTAGCCTTAGAGTCCTTCTTTGTCATCAAGTAACGGAGTGTAGCATAATCGGTGTGCACAATCACTTTGGTACCCATGAGATATGGCCTGAACTTTTCCATGACGAAAATAATGGCTAATAACTCTGTTTTGGTCATAGTATAATTGACTTGGGCATCATTCATCGTTTTGCCTGCATCATAGATCGGATGAAATATTTTGTTGATCCTTTGCCCCAAAACTGCTCCTACCGCAATGTCACTAGCATCACACATGAGCTCAAATGGCAAGCTCCAATTGAGTGCGGTGATGATGGGAGGGATTGTCAATCTATACTTGAGAAGCTCAAAAGCTTTCATGCAATCATCATTGAACACAAACTTTGCATCATTTTCCAACAACTTGCACAAGGGATTCACCACCCTTGAGAAGTCTTTGATGAACCTTCGGTAGAACCCGCATGCCCAAGAAAGCTCATCACTTCTTTGATGGAAGTAGGAGGAGGGAGTTTTGAAATTACTTCAATCTTCGCTTTGTCCACTTCAATACAGTTCTTTGAGATCTTATGGCCGAGGACAATGCCCTCTTCGACCATAAAGTGGCACTTTTCCCAATTAAGCACCAGGTTGGTCTCTTCACATCGGGCCAACACTTTGTCAAGATTATTCAAGCATTCTTCCCACAACACTAAAATCATCCATAAACACTTTCAAGAAGTCTTCCACCATGTCCGTAAATATAGCTATCATACACCACTGAAAGGTAGCCAGTGCATTGCAAAAACCAAACAGTATCCGTGAGAATGCAAAGGTGTCGTACGGACATGTGAAGGTGGTTTTATCTTGGTCGTTCGGTGCAATCAAAATCTGGTTGTAACTTGAGTACCCATCCAAAAAGCAATAGTAGGCATGCTCGACAAGTCTATCCAACATTTGGTCAAGAAAGGGCACTGGAAAATGATCTTTACGGGTCATTTTGTTCAGATTTCGGTAATCCATGCATGCCCTCCATCCGGTGACAGTCCTAGCGGGGATCAACTCATTTTTCTCATTTGTGACCACAGTCATACCCCCCTTCTTCGGCATACATTGTACCGTCAAAGTCCATGAACTATGTGAAATGGGGTACACAACCCCTGCATCTAGCCACTTGATAACTTTATTCTTCACGACCTCTTGAATAGCCTCATTCTACCTCCTTTGATGTTCCACAGAGGGTTTTGCATCATCCTCAAATATAATCTTGTGCATGCAAAAGTCGGGGCTGATCCCCCAAATATCAGCTAGAGTCCATCCAATTGCCTTCTTCCTTCTTTAAAGCACCGCAAGGGTGGCATATACCTGCACGTTAGTTAAGCACAAAGAAAGAATAACAGGTAAAGTTGAACAAGGGCCCAAGTGGTGTGAAGGCAAAGGCTTCAACTCCAATACGGGAGGTTCCTCAATTGAAGGATTTGTTGGTGGAGTCTTTCGGTTCTCAAGATCCAATGAAAGTTTCTGGGGCTCATATGTGTAAGAAACCATTTCTTGCAAAGCATTGACATACTCTACCAAGCCTTCATCCTCAGTCACATCATAGTTCAACAACACAACTTCCAAAGGGTCCTCCACATTTATCATAGCACTGGTGTCTTCAACAATCACCTCAGTCACAAGATCAACAAAGGAACATACTTCGTTGCTATTGGGCTGCCTCATTGATTTGCAAACATGGAACACAACCTTTTCATCACCCACCCGGAAGGTGAGCTCCCCTGCTTCCACATCAACCAAAGCCTTCCCTGTAGCTAGGAAAGGTCTCCCCAATATAATCAGCACCTCATAGTCAACCTTGAAGTCCAGAATCACAAAATCTGTGGGAAGTATGAACTTGTCGACCCGCATAAACACATCATCTATGATCCCCAATGACCTCTTCATTGTCCTATCCGCCATCTGCAACCTCATGGGTGTGGGCCTTGGTTTCAATCCCCAATGTCTTAAACACAAAATATGGCATCAAGTTAATGCTTGCCCCTAAATCGCACAAAGCTTTGGCGATGGCACTACCAATAGTGCACGGGATTGTAAAAGCACCGGGGTATTATAGTTTTGGGGCCATGGAATGTACAATGGCACTCACTTGGTGCGTCATCTTGATTATTTCACAATTCATGGATCTCTTTTTTGTTACCAAGTCTTTCATAAACTTGGCATATCATGCCATTTGTTCTAGAGCCTCCACCAAAGGTACATTTATCGACAAACTCTTCATCATATCAATAATTTTCCTAATTGGTTATCATTGTTATGTATAGCAAGCCTCTGAGGGTATGGTGGAGGAGGCCTTGGCAAAGGAGCCTTGGCTTTGGGCACTACCGTTTCCGGTATTTTTATCACGTATTCCCTAGATAGGTTCACATCATTTTGAGTCTCCTCCATGTTGTCAACAATGTCAATTCTCACTTGTTCATTCACAATATCATCACTCACTTGCAAATCATTGCTTCGATCATCATTCTCTTGCACCAACACTTCACACTCACAACCTTTCTTGTATTAGGGGTTTTATCAACACCACCTCTAACACTCCTTGTACTCACCACCATAGCGTGGCTCGTATTGTTCCCTCCCTTTGGGTTTACTACCATGTCACTAGGTAGTGCCACCTTAGGGCGAGTGTTTAAAGCTTGCAAAATCTGACCAAGTTGGACCTCCAAGTTGCGGATCGAAGTATTATGGGATGCCAATTGGGCATCGGAGTCTGCATTTTTCTTCATCATTTGCTCAAACATTGACTCAATCCGTCCCATCTCATTATTGGACGAGCTAGGACCTTGGGACGGAAATGGAGGTGGGTTGTTTGGTTGTTGAAACATCGGAGGCCTTTGAAAGCCCGGCCTCCGATTACCTTGATTACTGTTATTCCAACCCCCTTGGTTGTTGTTTCCACTCCAATTGCTATTGTTATTACCACCCCAGTTGCCTTGGTTACCTTGGTTGCCCTAATTTTGGTTGTTGTTCCCCCAATTGCTTTGGTTGTTGTTATTTGCATTGTTCCAATTTCCTTGTTGATTTTGATTTCTCCAATTTCCTTGGGATCTCCATTATTGTTATTGATTCAGAGAATTGCCCCGTCGTCCTTGGTAGTGTTCACATACTGAACCTCTTTACTTTGCTCATCATACCCATCATCTTGGTTGTAACCATTACTACCTTGCTCGTATTGATCCAAGTTTCCTTGACTTTGTTGACCTATTTGCCTCCTTTTGGTGACCATCATATTTACCCCCTCCATGGCATTCACTTGTTTTGTCCCATGTACTTGTTGCAATTGAGCTTTGGCCAACTGGTTCATGGTTGTAGTTAACTCGGCTATTGCTTGGTTGTGGTCATGGAGCTCTTTGTGTAGGTGAATGATATTGGGATCACCTTGTGGCATATTGGCTCGACTTTGCCATGTCGAGGAAGTATGTGCCATCTCACCAAGTATATCACATACCTCAGCATAAGGAGTGTTCATAAAGTTTCCCCCGACGAGTTGGTTAACTACACATTGGTTAGTAGTGTTGATGCCACGGTAGAATGTTTGCTGGATCATTGCTTCGGTCATGTCGTTGTTAGGACATTCTTTCACCATCATCTGATACCTTTCCCAGATCTCATGAAGTGGTTCATTCAGCTCTTGTTTGAAGGCAAGGATCTTATCTCTCAGCGTCGTCATATGCCCCGGCGAGAAGAACTTTGCTATGAATGTTTTGGCCAACTTATCCCAAGTGGTGATAGACTAGTTGGGAAACCTTTCAAGCCAGTCCAAAGTCTTCCCCCTTAGAGAGAATGATAAAAGCCTTAGTCTCAACGCGTCCTCAGAAACGTTTGTTTTCTTGCTCCCCCAGCATGTATCAACAAAACCCTTAAGATGTTTGTAGGCATTTTGGTGTGGAGCTCTAGTGAAGAAACCCCGTTGTTCCAAGAGTGTTAGCATCACGTTTGTTATTTGGAAGTTGCCCGCCCTAATCTGGGGCAGGACTATTGCACTGGCGTATCCTTCGTTGGGCAACACCTGGTGTGCTGCCCTTGTTGGAGGTGGGGAAGGGTTTGGAATATTATCATGAGGCAGTCGACCTCTCCTTTGAGCTTAAGGTTCATGTTGAATATCATCCACATTATCATCGTCTACCTCCTCCCCCAAAGGTAAATTTGCGGGAGCATCATTGTTAAGAGCCATATTGTACCCGAGAGCAATTTCACAAACAAATTAGAAAATTGGAAGGAAAGAAAAACAAAACACACAAATACTTGGAGATATAGCTAAAACCATTTAACCCACGGCAACGACGCCAAAATTTATCGGTTCCAAGCCTGCACTACTATAAGTAGCAAGGATGGTCGATGCAGTTTTACCCAACAAAGTTCGAGATCAAATTCACAGAGAGTTAATTAGTTTGGAGTTAGGTTTATATCCGAGTAGAGATGCGGGTTTTGCCCATAATTGCACTTCCACAATTGGTTGGTTTTGTTATCTACTTATAATTCTACTTCTATAGCATGCACTATTTAAAGCTAAGTACATTATTTTTGTTGGTTGTTTTCAAGGTTTAAAAGGGATTAGGGTAGTGACTTCCACCTATGTGGATTCTAACAGGTATCGAGAATTCAGGGCAAGCTTGTTATGATTAGGGTCGCGGTATAACTATCACACATAAGTTCTCACTCTATACCTCTCGGTAATTTGAGTGAATTTGCCCAATTTGGCTTTCTCAAGTCCAAATGGGTGTTCATGCATATCAAATAATATTGGCTCAAGTCGGGTATTACTATCTCTAGGTTTAACCCTTTAATTGGGGATATCAATCTCCTGAATGCACCCTAATTACTTGTTAGCCTAATTTTCCTAGACTTAGTACCTCTTTCTCAAGAAGAATCTAAGTCATAAAGGCACGAATCAGTATTTGCAACCACCAATTCTACAATTAAAGCATGAATCATGCTAAATATCACTAACCCATAAATAATTAAGCCCTAAAATTCAAGACCCATTAAATACTCACAGTAGGGTTTGGTCACAACCCTATCTATGGGTTTATCTATTGATAATAACAGCAGAAATCAAAGCTAAAGATAAAATATAAACCATAAGATTCAAATACAAGATGAAAATCTAAAGATTGAACACGAATCTACTCCAAAATTACTCAAAAAGGAAAAAACCAGTCGTTCGCGTGTTCTCCTAAACAAAACTTAACCTAAAAATGTGAAAAAGATCTATTTATACGCAGCTAAAAATTCTTGGCAAAAATGCCCCTGCAGAATTTTTGCGGAGGTGTAATTCCTACCGTGTCTGCGCTTGAGCTCTCGCGGTCGCGCAATAATGAGTGCAGTCTGTGCTTCTTCGATTCTTGGCTTGGTCCTGACTTGGTTTCATGGACAGCGTAAAAGCCAATGCCTCCACGTTAGCTTCAACCGCGACCGTGTAAATTAGACGCGGACCGCGTTCTTTTATTAAGCTTGACTTGCAGAGTCACTGAATCTTCAATCACCGCTCTCAGCGGAAATACCATCGCAGCCGCGTCAGGTATTCCGCGGCCACGATTTTCCACCGCGGTCAGCGGTAGCACTTGTGCTCAAATTTAGTCTCTCTGAACTTTACTTTCACGGGCCGCGTATTTGTGGATGTCGCAGCGGTAGTCCCGCTCTTTTCCATCGCTGTCAGCGGTCTGGTCCTAGCCTTAGATTTGTGCAAGATTGACTCCTTCATGAGTTGATTATGGCTTCTTTGCCTCATTTTGACCAAACCCTTCAGACAAGCACATTAAGTCAGTTTTCGGGAATACTTTTACATATTTTTATCCAAACCCTAAGCAAAAGAGAGCATACAATAGGCTAAACATAGTTATCAACCGCATAACTTGGGATGAAAAGTTGCACACTCTCTGAAGTTTGCTTGTCAGAGAAATGGCCAAAGTGCGACCGCACAAGGAAATGTGCGGTCCGCACTTAAATCTACGATCGTACAAGGAATTCTACGGACCACAGATCATCAAAGGGAAATAGAACAACATGTATCAGAGTGCGGACAATAGAAGGAATTCTGCGGCCGCACTCATCTCTTGAATTCTTGCAAATCACGTTAAGTATAAATTGTGTTCCTCACTCAACTTTTACAAAGGCTAAATTCTTGCACAACTGAATCACTATTCTGCCTCTTAACTCATTTTCTTTGATCACTCCTTAACACCACTTCATCACTGGAATATTCAATTCATCTTAAGAATTTTTCAATTTTCTTAATTAAGTTTATAATTTGTTTAGTTATTTTTAGACAAATTTCAAATTCATAACCATGTGGGATATAATTTGTGTCGGGTAAAGTCCTATTTGCTATATGGAGGATGTGTATTTGGTTGATATTGTTTAATTGCTACTACCATGTCAAATTTATGTGCAAAAAATTGAAACCCTAAGTTTTCTACCCGATGAATTTTGAAACTGTGCGGCCGCACAGGAATTGTGCGGTCTGCTGATCTGTAAGTTAGGGCAATTGGTGTAGCTAGATTGTGCGGACCGCTCTTGAAATTGTGTGGTCCGCAGAAATTCAACGGCGGCCACAAAAAAGTGTGTGCGGACGCAGATCAAGTCATACTCTGTCTTCAGAGAGTTGTCATTTTTGAGGTTCCTTTATGCGGCCGCACCCAAAATTGTTTGGACCGCACATCAGATTGAGGTCGCAGTCAAAATAGTGCGCGCCGCAGAATCATGACTACAGCTGCACTTTCAAATTTTGCGGTCTACACAACTTTATCTGCGGCCGCATTCAAAAATGTGTGGACCGCACTTCCCTACCCTGCATAATGTTTTGTTCTGCAACTGTCTGCTATTGTGCACTTGAACTATAACTGACTCCTATTGTTGGTTATTGCAGAAAATGGTTAGGTCTCGTGGATGTGGCGATACATCAAAGGGGAGGGGTGAACCCTCTCGAGGCCGATACAAGAGCACCTTACCACTCGCCTTACAAAAAATTATATCCAAGAAGGCGATAGCAGGGAGAGCTAGAGCTGAGCCCGCTGAATCAAGTTCATATGTACCGTCTAGGGAATCATTGGAGGGCGACTCTGTGCAAGAGCATCCTGATGCTCAATCACAGCCACATCAGCTTCAGGGGAGATATCAGCTCCGAGGTAAGCATTCTACCTCAGAGAGCACTTCCGAGGATTCAGAAGATGACAGTCAGGGTTCAGATCCCTCATCTACACATGCCCCCGACGCACCAGCTACTACAGTTGATAAGGATGATATTCTGAATGATGGATGAGGGGGTGATACTAGAGTTGCCGGCCTTGAGAGGTCAAAGAAGAAAGAAGTTTGGGACGATAGGTTCGTGAGCCTGAATGCATTCAACAAAATCCTAGAGTGGTGGTCGCAAAGATCGTTCACTCTTGAGCATCAGTTTTTGTTGAAAGATCTAAATAGATACAATTCGGTGTGTCAAGACAATTACAGAAGAGAAAAGGGTGGACATGGTTCACTCAAAGTGTGGTGGATGCCAAAGAGCACTTGGTCCGGGAATTTTATGCCAATGTGGCGCATATCAAGAAAGGGACCAAGGTGACAAAAGTGAGGAACATAAAAGTGTGATTCGATCAGAGCACCCTAAATGCATATTTAGGGTTTGAAGATGTAGAGCCGGTGCAATATCTAGAGAAGTTCGCACTGGGTGATGCAACTCGCCCTTGGCTAGATGAGACTTTGACAGCTCCGAGACCACCACCACTATGGATCACAGTAGGGGTTCCTATCCAGAGGAACACCCTTAAATTTGAAGCAAAAGGATGGCAGACATTTGTGTGCAGTAGACTAGATCCATGTCAAAATGAAACCAATCTCCCAATCCTGAGGGCAGTTCTAGTTGCTTCTATCATGGTCGGGTACCCAATCAATGTGGGTGTTATGATGTCGGCCAACATGTTTCTGGTTGGAAGGCGAGGTGACAGCTCCTACCCATATCCCAACACTATCACAGAGTATCTTACTAATGCAGGGGTGGAGTCAAAGAGTTTCGACACGAAGGTTCGAGCAAAGAAGCCCTTCACTTAGTACTCTTTGAAGGACCCGAATAAGCCGAAGAATAAGGATCAGCCAACTACTACCTTAGGCTAGTCTGATGAGCCTTCGGTGGTATTTGCAGATTCAGCAAACATGTCTTCTACTGTAGTCGGGCCTTCCACCAGTAGAGCCGTCATGCCTCCACCTCCATATTCAGGGTCGTCAACACCAGTTCCCTCCACTTCTACCTTGAGGCTGGTGCCTATGCCTGCTCATCTACTTTCTGCGCTGCAAGTCTCCCAGACACCGGTGAGCCTCAACAACTTGATACAGACAGCTACTGCAAAGTTGTATGACCTATCCAGTGTTGTTGCAGCACAAATATATACCCTGACACCCCAAATTCCTCCGACAGATAAGGACACTTTGAAAAAGATTTTGGAGAACCAAAAGACCATCATGGACACTTGGGTGGCACAGGGGGAGTAATTGAGGAGATTGGGAAGCAGGTAAAGAAGATGAAGAAATCCTAGGTATCCAAGAAGTCAGTTGGCAGGTTGAGAAGAGAGGTGACTAGAATAGCAGCAGCTGGTGACCTTCCATTTGATATGCTGATGGAGACACCTCTAACAACACCAGTAGATCCAGCAGCACCATTAGCTTTAGTAGCACCAGCTAGCCAGTCTGAGGAGCCAGACCTAGTTGTCGATACTACTGAGGCAGTACGATAGATGTTCACTAACCCAGCTATTCCCCGAGTAGAGGATGATGAGATCCAGATGGAGGAGCCTGAAGGCGGTGACGCTGCTATGGACACAGAGATGTCCAAGGCCACATAGAGAGTCTTCTTTACTTTTACCCTTCCTTATTCTTATTTTGTTGAGCATTTGGGACAATACTTATGCTTATTCGGGGGGAGGGGGTGGAGTTTATTTGATATTTGACATTGGTTTGAAATAACAGATAACATTTTCTTTTCTTTTTTCTTTTTATGATGTACATATTCTTCTCTCTCTCTATTGATGTATATATTCTCTCTCTTTCTCTCTCATTTTGTATATTCATTTATTCTTTCAGTAGCTTGCTTTATAGTTTTGTTTTCTTAGTAGTCAATATTTCATTTAATAGCTTCTTGTTTACTTTAATAGCTTCTTTTTAATCTAGTAGTTTCTTTTCATGTTTAAGTGAACAATAAGCCTTTGGTTTTATTTATGCCACGGTTTTTTCCAAAGGTAATTTTTGTGTGAAACCGGGTGACTCTTCGAACGATTGATGGCATGACAACCTTTAAGGGATTGATTCTGTTTTTTTATGTTTAGGTAAGAATAGTAGTAATAATGAGTAAAAAGGACCTAATTGAGTCAGACTCGAAGATTCAAACATGCTTCACTTGGTACCAACACACTTAACTACCTACTTATGATTAAAAACAAGTTCTTGGAAAGAAATAGCTCTAGTTAGTGACCTTCTGACTCTTGTGTTGACTTAAGTAATCATCGAGTGGTTTAGTCGAACCATTAGTGATTTTCAATCTTGAATATGGTTGTTGTGGGCCCTTAACTCTATCCTCTTTAACAATCCAGCTGTGTGGGAGGTGAGATGTTTTTGTTGCAAGTCCAAATACTCGTGTGAATGGTCTAGAACTTGACTGAATGTGTTTCTAGGCGAAAATTTAAGTTTTGTTTGGCTTGAGAAGTGATTGTAGGCTCTCCTTGACCCGCTTGAAATTTTCCATGTCCCACCAATGTTGTTATCCCTAGTCAACCAAGTTGAGCCTACAACCTTTCTCATTTGATAACCATGTTACAAGCCTTTACCTGTTTTTGTAGTGACCCTCTCTTAGCACCTGGGCTTTCCTTAGCACTTTTGAGAAACAATTGGCTAAAACATAAGTTTGAAGGGGAGACGAGGAGCTTGAAAAAGGCATCAAAGCACAAAAGGAGAAAAGGAAAAGAAAGAAATAACAAAAAGAAAAATGCAAGAAGAAAGTGAATAAGTTGAAGAGTTGAAGGGATTCAAAGAAAAGTAACGATGAAAATCATGGAGAAAACAAAGAAGGAGAAAATGAATATTATGACCAAGAAAGCGTGATGTTAAGTCTCTCTAGTTCCACTAAGAAAAAAGAAAATGCCTCAAAAAGTCGGCAAAACATGAGCTAAAAAGAGAAGATTGAGTGCTTAAAGAAAGATTAATCCGTTCTATTCCAACATATCCAACCTTAGTCCAAAAGCCTTCATTACATTCCGAAAAAACCCTACGTGATTTCAAGCCGAGTGAACTTACATTAGTGGTGATTTACATGAGGGCCAAGCATATGGTACTTAGAGTCATACTTGTGACATTCTTTTGAGAGAGATGAACGAACTTTTCACAAATCTTTGAATTGAGTGTTACATTCTTAAGTGAGATATGCTAACGGAGAGTAGAGGAGGAGGATTTTGGGATCTACAATGACGTACATGAAAGAGCAAGCTTCCTTGATGAATAAAGTCAACTCTTGATGCTCAAGTGTCACATTAGAACTATTTGTGCTTAAAACTTCAAATCATTGCCTTGTTGATAATTCATAAGTGTTGTGGGTAATTGTTGGTCCCAATCGATGTGTGATTGATGCATCTTAGATTAGCTAGAATAGCTCTTAACTTGTGGAGGTAGGAATTACCTAATTTGCTTGAGGACAGGCAAAAGCTTAAGTTTGGAGGAGTTGATAAGTGGGGATTTTGACTACTTATTAGCGCCTTTTAGCTTTTGTTTTAGTCCAAAAGCATTTAATTGTAATCTCGAAAATTGATGAAATATGCTTAATTGTAAGAGTATTGGAAAATGAGCTACTACGATGAAATCCAACTCAAGAAAGAGTGATCTGAACTCAAGGATAAAAATAAGGCATAGAAGCTCAAAGTGCGGACCGCAGATTGTGAATGAAAGCTTATCAGTGACAAGTGCAAAGTGTGGTCCGCACATAAAATGTGCGGCCGTAGAAGCTAAGCAAGATCAGAAGTTTAGGAAGTCCTCATTTAAAGCTAAAAGGAAGTGTGGACCGCGTAATTATTGTGCGGCCGCATAAGTCATCTACGCGGTCGCACCCAGAAATGTGCAATTCGCAAAAGAGCCCTATGCGACCACACCCAGAAATGTACGAACCACAAAATATAAGAGATGCAGCCGTGTTTCAAAATTGTGTGCCCGCAGATTCAAACCCTATCAAGACTGAAGCAAAGTGCGGACCGCACATGGAATTGTGCGGCCGCAGAACCTCCGAAAGGGCATTTTTGTCCAAAAATTCTAGTATTGTATAAATAGAATAGTTTCACTTTTTAGGTCATGTTTTGAATATTAAAAGTGTTGTAGCCGTTTCTCCTTGCTTATTTACGAAACTTTAGCTTATTTTGCTGATTTAACATTGGTTTTTATATTTTAATCTTTTAATATGAGTTTTATTATCTTTTCTTCTTTGTTTTTTTCTATACCCAATATGACTAGCTAGATTTTTACTAGGGTTGTGACCCAAACCTAGTGTGTGCACCTCATGGGTGATTAATTTTATACTTGTTTATGAATGGGCGTTTGTTATTTAGCTAGGTTCATGCTTCAATTGTGAAATTAATGGTTGCAAACATTGATTTATGCCTATTTGACTTAGTCTCTTCTTGAGAAAGAGAGACCTAGTCTAGGTTAACTTAGCTAACAAGGGATTGGGTCAATTGAGAGATGAATTAACTCAATTAAAGGGTTCAACCTAGATATAGTAATAACCTGACTTGAGCTCTTATCAACCGTTTTGGTAGATACCCATTTGGTCTTGAGAAAGCCAAATTGGGCAAAACCACTCTCTGACTGAGAGGTATTGAGTGGGTAACGTAGTGTTGTGAGCTATAACACACCCCAGTCAATAAAATAGCATAAAAGTCTTTATCTCATTAGACAAACACCTAGGTTATGGTCACATCACTAGGACTTTTTATATCTTTGAAAAACATTCAAAAACAATCATCTCTAGTTTTATACTTTTAGATTTGCAATCCTAAGTTAATTTTAGAAGTAAAAACAATACCATGTTTGTGGAAATACAAACTAGATACTTCACGTACTCACTCCAAATATATACTACTAACTCCCATCTGAGCTCCATGTAGATTCGATCCCGACTCCTTGTTGGGTTTTATTATTGCAATCGACGGTGTCATTCCTCGTTAGAGGCATGCATTTGGACGTGATCAAGGCCATAAGAACTATTCCCTTGACTAACAATGAAGTCGAATATGAAGCTTTAATTTTAAAACTCGAGATGGCTCGGGTTAAGACTCGAGATGGCCCGGGGACTGGACTCCGAGGTCATAGAAATCAAATGTCATTCCCAACTGGTAGTAAATCATGTCTATAGGATCTTCGACACCAAAGAGGAATGCATGCAATAATATGTACTAAAGGTCCAGACTATGGTACAACAACTTAAGGAATGGTCAATCAACCACATCCCGAGGGAAGAAAATGCAAAAACTGACATAGTGGCCAATCTGGTCTCGTCCATAGAAATAAAGGGATCAGACTCCGGTACGGTCGTGCACTGTGTCAGGTTGGAGAAATATACACGACCAGTTTGGTTTGGGACTGGATAAATAAGATCATTGATTATCTCGAGCACGGAAAACTACCGAAAGATCTCAAAGCATCCCGATCACTGCGCACTAAAGCAGCCCATTATTGCTTCAGGGGAGGCCAATTGTACAAAAAGTCTTTCCAAGGCCCGTTGGCCCGATGTTTAGGAGCCTCCGAGGCTAATTACATCATGAGAGAAGTTCATGAGGGAATCTATGGAAATCACTCAGGTGCGGACTCCTTGGTATTAAAGCTAATTAGGGCAGGATACTACTGATCCTGGATGGAACAAGATGCTAAGACATATGTTCAAAAATGCGATAAGTGTAAACTCCATGCACCGCTGGTGCATCAACCAACAGAATTATTTCACTCAGTTTCGTTGCCCATGCTATTCATGAAATAGGGGATGGACATAGTCGATTCGCTACTGCCAACTCCCGGTATGGTAAGATTTTTTTTTGATATTTACTGACTACTTTTCTAAGTGGGTTGAAGTAGGTCCTTACTAGAAAATCGGCAAGCACGAAGTGGTCTTTTATCGGTGGGAGAACATAATTTTCAGGTTTGAGATACCAAAAGAGATAGCCTACGACAACCGGCTGCAATTTATAGGCGCAAAGGTTACAAAATTCCTTAAAGACTTGAAAATAAAAAGAATTACATCAATTCCATACCACCCAAGCGCAAACGGCCCAGCGGAATCAATGAACAAAGTGATTATTCAAAATCTGAAAAAGAGATTGGAAGCAACCAAAGGCAAATGGCTCGAAGAGTTACCAGGAGTGTTATGGGCATACTAAACGACGACCAAGTCAAGAATGGGAGAGACACCTTTCTCTCTCGTGTACCAAACAGAAGTCTTGATCCTAGTGGAAGTGGGAGAACCTACCATGAGCTACTTCTGAGTGGACGAAGAAGCAAACGACGAAGCATTGTTGGTTAGATTGGAACTGCTCGACGAATGCAGGGACTTGGCATATGTAAGGATGGTGGACCAGAATAAAAGAATGGAAGATACAATCGAAGGGTCAATCTCTGTTCTTTCAAAGTAGTAGACTTGGTTTAAGGAAAGTAACTCAAAACACCCGAGAGCTCAACGCAGGAAAGCTTGGTCAACCGTGGGATGGCCTCTACCGGGTTTCAGTTGTCGCCTATAAAGGATCATATGAACTAGAAAATCAAGACGGGGTAAAATTGTCGAGCAACTAGAACGTGGCATACCTCAAAAGGTACTATTGCCGAGAATGAGGACCGCTTATACTGAAAGTATGTACTGTACCCTTCATCCAGTTTTTTTCCCAATTGGGTTATTCTAGAAAGATTTTTAACAAGGCAGCAATGAAAAATGTACTACTAAGGAAGTATCGTCAACAGAAATAAGGCCTTTAAATGACAAGGAATGGAAACGATGATCCGCTACGGGATGGTTAGATAATATTTTTCTCGGTAGCAAGGTTCTTACCGGGAAATAAAGCTTGCTATCAGGCCAAAGCTTACCCAACCGTTCACGAGTGCAAACCACCAGGGGGAGGGGGGTTAGGTAGTTTTTGGCTCTATAGAAAAATTTCAAATGGGAAGTTAAGCTTTCTATCGAACCAAAGATTATCCAACCATTCACTAGTGGAGTCATCAAAGGAACAATACGTCTAGTGTTCAAATTTACATTTCTCGCATTCAAACACTTGGGGGGGAGGGGATGATGTGAGAATATGACGACATGGCTTCCACATAAATCGAGACTATAAAATTTGGAAAAAAATATGTATCATCGATACCGGGGACTGTGTGGCCATCCCCACAGAAACAAGTTGTAGAAATTAGCACAACTAATGATAATTTCTTTTCAGCACAACGAATGCTTATGTACTTTTGAAAATGGAAGGAACAAAGTAATATCCTTTTATTTTTATCTTGTTTCTTGTCCAAACGATGAATTAATTTTATCATCTAAAAATTAATCAAGTACTTCAAATGCTAGTGTCGGAATAAATAGGAGACGTGATCTTCAAGAGCACCATAAACATAAGAAGGCCCTTTCTTATGAAACTCTCACAGTAAAGGGTTGATTGCGGAAGAAATTATTCCCGGAATCCAAATGCCATTGGGAAAAGTGCACCTGTAGCCTTGCATAACTCGACGCAAAAAAGTAAAATTTTTGCAATGCGCAAACGAAAAACACTTTGATAGACATGAAATTTTTCTCTCTCTAACTTCTCTCTCGGCGCACGTTAAGTGTGTATGCTATCATGTGCTGATCGGAAAGGGGGAGAGGAAGACCAAAATAGATTGTGACAAAGGTTTAGCTAGCAGAATTCATAGCATCAGGTAGCCGAAGTGACAATTTGGGGAGAAATTGTGGAAATGATCCACAATTAGGAACCCTGGCTTGTGACAAAGGAATACCGGCGATACTACCTAACTCTGAAGGATCGAGTACCATGAAGATGAAGTTAACACAAGATCTGGGGAGTTTGAGCCCTAATTTGATGAAGTCTACACCTAAATCAGTTGGTGTGAAAAACTCAAGAGAATTCACCGTTCCATTAATCGCTACTATTCCATTAGCGGTAACAGTGAATAATCAGAAGGAGTAAAATGTGGTAGCGAAAGAAGTAGCAAATCAAAGGACTACAGGTACTACAATCAAAGCAAAGCAAATGGAGGAGCAAAAAGGCAAGAATCACAGTACTGCAAGTGCACTAGTTCAAGAGATAACAAAGCCAGCGCCTGGGAAAGGTGAGAAACATTAGGCGAATCTATTTACTAGTAATAGGATGGCTGCAAAGGGTATGTATCTAATAATCATACCCCCTACAATTCAAGATGGAATAAAGAAAGTGCAACTACAACAAGAGGTGATGGAGCCGGAAAATATGAAATGGCAGAAGGCTGTTATACTGTATGTTATTGGGGAATCACCTTCAATAGGAGCCATGGAGAGATTTAAAACCTCACAATGGAACTTTGCTGCCAAACCAATAGTTTCTTATCACAATGAAGGGTATTTTGTTATACTATTCAGTAGCATAAAAGATAAAAATGAAGTGTTGTATTCAGGGCCACATACTATGGGAGCAAAGCCGTTAATTCTGAAATCATGGTCAGCTGATTTTAATCTGTATAATGAAGTCCTCAAGACTATACCACTATGGGCCAGCTTTCCTAATCTACCTCTGAATTGCTGGGGAAGGCTGACTCTTAGTCGAATTGCTAGTAGTTTGGGATGTCCTATTTATGTTGATGAGTGTACAGCTAATACAGCAATAATTTCTTATGCTCGAGTCCTTATTGAAATGGATATCAGTAAAGAGCTACCAAAGTGCATCATTGTACAAGACCCTTCAGGAAAGGAATTTGAGCAGGTAGTGGAATACGACTGGGTGCCACAGTATTGCAAGAAGTGCCTGATGGTGGGGCATGACTGTGATGGAGAGCAAGACAGAGCTGGGGCAACTAGGAAGATCCTCAAGGGAGAGCAACAACAACAAAGAGCAGTAATTCCTAAGCAGTAAGACAGAGCTCATACTGCAAATGGTAATATGCAACAGACAAGGAATACAAAACCAGCAGCTCAGTGGGTAGTAGTAGGGCCAATAAAATAAGTAGGGAAGGATACAGGTAAGCAAACAACTCAAATGCAATAGACTGAACCACAGGAAACAGATAGTGATCAGCACGTGTAGACAAAAGCAAAAGGTAGAGAAGGACAAATAAGCCCAGCTCAGCAAGTTATCACCACTACTAATGGTTTCTCTCCATTAAGAGTAGAAGCACAGGAAGCAAATCCAAGATGGGCAGATGAGGATAATACTAGAAGTAGCAGAGGTGCAGTTAAAGAAAGAGCCCCACCCAAACATAAATCTACATGAAGATAGATACATGGAATGTGAGGGGGTTTAATAAGGTATATAAGCAAAAGGATATGAAAATTTTCTTGGAAAGTCATAAGATTAGCCTTATAGCAATAGTAGAACATAGAGTACAAGATAATAAAGCAAATAAAATTATTAATAAATGTGTACCAGGGTGGTGTTGGTGCTCAAATAGGTCATTTGATGATAAAGGAAGAATATGGATCATTTGGGATCCAAACAATATTCAGTTTACTTTGATACAGAGTCATACTCAATATATTCATGGTATAGTTCATAATAGCAATTCTAGCATACCATTTGCGTTTACAGCTATTTATGGTTTACATACAATTACTCATAGATGTGCTATGTAGGAAGCACTAAGGAGAGTAGACTCTCAGTTGACTAATCCTTGGTTAATCATGGGAGATTTTAATGCAATAATGGATATTGAGGACATGGTGAATGGTACAACAGTGTAGGAAAATAAGATTAAGGATTTTAGAGCTCTGATGGAGGACTGCAGACTGAATGAACTTACTACTGTGGGCAGTGCATATACATGGACAAACAGTCATGTGTATAGCAGAATTGACAGAGCTATTATTAATGCACACTGGATGATGAATATGCCACCAATACAAGTTAATGTGATAGATCCTCAGTTTTCTGATCACTCTCCAGTGTGTATAGAGTTGGAAGCAGAAATGGACACTAGGGGAAAACCTTTCAAATTCTTCAACTACCTAGTTGATCATCCAGATTTTAAAAGTATAATTTGGGACAGATGGGACAACAAATAAGAGAGTATGAAAGGCATATGGTACAATTTAAAAAAAGTTAAATTTGCACTCAAAAGCCTTAACAGGAAGGAGTTTGCTTGCACAACTAGTAAGGTCCAACAATTAAGGGAAACACTAGCTAGCATACAAGCTCAGATGAGGACTACTACAACACCTACAGATATGTTTGATACAGAGAAAATCACAAAGCAGCAGTTGGAAAAATGTAGCAAGATAGAGGAGAGCATATACAAACAAAGATCTAGAGTGCAATGGCTCAAATTGGGTGATTCCAATACAGCCTTCTTCTTTGCCAGCATGAAAGTAAGAGCAGCACAAAACCAAATTAAACTTCTCACCGCTGATGATGGTAGATTGATCAAAACACCAGAAGGTATTGAACAAGAAGAAGTGGGATTCTATAGAGGATTGCTAGGAAGGTCAACTAATAGCATACCTGCTATTAATCCTAGTATAATGAGGAAGGGACCAGGGATTACAAGATCTCAACAGTTACAACTTATTTCTCTTTTCACTAAAGAAGATATGGTGCAAGCATTACAAGGGATATGAGATTCTAAGGCTCCAGGAGGGGATGGATTTAATGCATACTTTTACAAAAAGACATGACACATAATTGGTGAGGACATTACACAGGCTGCGTTGAAATTCTTTGACGAAGGTTCAATGTACAAGCCCATAAATAGTACATCAATTACCTTGATTCCTAAAGTGAAGAATCCCTATTCTATCAAGCAGTTCAGACCAATATCATATTGTACTACTATATACAAAATTATCTCAAAAATACACACAAGCATGCTGCAACCAGTGATGGGATCCCCAGTAGACATGAGTCAAGCAACATTTGTACCAAGTAGAGTGTTGAATGATAATATTCTACTGGGGCATGAACTTGTAAAAGGCTATGGAAGGAAAGGTGTGTCTATGGTTAAGATTGATATGCAAAAAGCATATGATTCTGTAGAATGGTGTTTCCTTGAACATGTACTCACATAACTAAATATCCCAGAGAAGTTTCTTTCATGGATCATGACTTGTATTACTATAGTGTACTATTCTATAGTTATCAATGGGAAGCCAATAAGTCCTTTTGATTCCAAAAGAGGAGTTAGACAAGGGGATCCACTGTTGCCTTATCTTTTTGTTCTGGCCATGGAATACTTAACCAAAATTTTAAAGACTCTCAAGGAGAAACCTGATTTTAACTATCACCCCCGGTGTGAGAAGCTGAACATAGTACAACTCAGTTTTGCAGATGATTTGTTGCTATTCTGTAGGGGTGATGTGGTGTCCATCCAACTGTTGTATGAATGTTTTGATCAGTTTTCCAGATCCTCGGGATTGATTGCAAACCAAGACAAGAGTTGTATCTACTTTGGAGGGGTCTTAGAGGAAATTCAGCAACAGATTACTCAATGCTTAGGTTTCTCTACAGGAACACTACCTTTCAGATATTTAGGGGTTCCATTAAGTACTAAGAGACTATTTATAGCTCAATATCAGCCCCTACTGGACAAGATGCTAATCAGAGTCAAGCATTGGAAAGCAAAAATTTTATCATCATATGCAGGAAGGCTACAATTGATCAAGAGTGTTTTGATTGCTATCCAATCCTTTTGGTCACAAATATTTCTCCTACCAAAGAAGATTATTCTAGGAATTGATAAAATTTGTAAAAGATTTCTTTGGACAGGTGAAGCTGAAGGTCGAGCTAAAGCTTTAGTGGCATGGAAACAACCGTGCTGGCCAAAATCTGTAGGTGGTTTGAACATAACTGACATCCTTATGAGGAACAGAGCTGCAATAATTAAGCAATTGTGGAATTTGAATAAGAAGAAAGATCGCTTGTGGATATAGTGGATACACACATACTATATAAAACAGCAGGTAATATGGAATGTGAATGTAAAGCAAGCTTCTTGGCTCACTTGGAAAATTCTAGGTCCTACAAAATACTTGAATGATTCAAATATAGGAGTGAAGGAGGTGATGAATGTGAAGTATTACTCCGTCAGGAACATATATGATAAGCTCAGAGGAGAGTTCCCTAAAGTTGAATGAAAGAGACTAATCTGCAAAAATATCAGCAGTCCTAAATGGACATTCATTTTGTATCTGGCGATACTTGGTAGATTATACACGAAGGATAGACTTATTAATTGGGGACTAGTAGCCAACTCAGAATGTTCATTATGTGAAGGAGTTGCGGATAATCATGATCATTTATTCTTTAGGTGCAATTATTCAGCAACAGTACGGAGGAAATTGCTACACTGACTGAGGATCAAAAGAGATGTGAAGGGGTGGAATGAAGAGGTACAATGGGCTATAAAGCATGCAGCAGGTAAGCAACCATCAGCAACAATATATAGGATACTCCTAACCTGCACTGTGTACCATATTTGGCAAGAAAGGAATTGGCGAATGTTTCGTGGACAACAGAGGAATTGTGAGGACATGGTCAAAATGATAATCCAAGAGGTACACTGTCGAGGAAGTTTGAGTCCTAAGCTAGCTAGAAGATTGCACGAGTTAAATTTTTACCCTTAGAATGTATATAGCTAAAATTAACAGTTTGTAGCACTGAGGACACTAGATTTGGGGCTGCATGTCCAAATCTAGTGGATAGGTGATAGGGTTTTTTGCTATACTTGTAACTATTTTCCCTGGTAATAATAAAATTAATTACCAAAAAAACATACTTTGATATATAACAAACATTCCAAGCAGTACAAGTACAAAAGTACGAAAAAGAAAGACAAAAGAAAGCAAAAGCTAAACTACTGCGTCCCTAGAACTTAGGCAAAAAGAAGCATCTGCGCCCCTAGGAGAAGTAGGCGGATCTGCCACCAACTCAAGACCTTAGCCTTCATCATCATCCCCTTCAAGTTCCTCCTCCGTTCCCGAGAATGCGAAACCGGAACCAAAAGAGTCAGTTGTATCAAGATGAACTGAGAGGCCCCTTCGGGCAGTTAACTTCAGCTCACGGGCCTTGGCGATCTCGACATCAAAGTCAATGACACCCGCTTTGGCCTCTTCCAAGGTTTTTCTTCTCATGCTATACATAGATTTTTTTTCAACAATTAGGGAAGCCGCTCGCCACTGAAGCTCTTCCTTAAGATGGTCAACCTCGATCGAAAGGTTATTCTGCTTGGTTCTAGCAGCCTCAAAGTTGACATCAAGGTCACGGATAGTTGAGTAATAAACTTTATTGTGCCCCACGACCATCTTATGATTCTCTTACATGCGAGCATGCTTCTCCTCAGCAGCAATAACTTCTTCAGCTTTGGAGTTCAAGGCTTCCTCCAAATTATTTAGTCTTTCAGTAGAGGTAGCCTCGCGCTCAGAAGCAGTAAGAACAACATTTTGGACCTCAGACCACTTTGACTTGGCCTCTTGAAATTATACCTTTAACAGGGAGGCCTCTACGCTGAGATTCACTACCTTTTGTTTGCTCTGCTGCAATCGAGCCTCCAACTCAACAGCTTCGGCAGTTTGTTCTTTCAGTGCCGGGAGGCGAGTAGCAATTTGCTCCCACTCAGCCAACAATTGATCCTGCTCAGATGTGAATTTCTCTTTATCAAGGATCGACCTCTGAATGCCCTCGGAAGCAAGGAAGTTATCTTCCAAAGCAAAAGTTCAAATCAAAAATCCTGTCGTAGCGAAGCAAGAAGAAATAATAAAGGGAACAAATATCGTATCGCTGCTACGTTGTGCATGGCATTATTTATCATACACTCCCCCGAGAGAATGTATTTTATTCTTATCTTTCTCTAAAGCTAGAGGTTTCAGGTAATTGGCGAGCTCCACCAGCTAAAACAGCAGATGGCACTCGGTAGAAACCGAGAGGCCGTTCTTGGAAATCAGTGTTTTCCTTGTTCTTTGAAGAGCTAGAGTTCTTGGAAGTGGAGGTCATGGTTAGCAAAAGAAAGTGAGAATTTCTCTTAAGAACAAGGTTAGAGAAAGATGAAAGTAAGAGAGAGTTGAGTAAGAAAAGTTGAGATATTTCAAAAAATTAAAAAGTGTGAAAGAAGGAGAATGAGGCGTATAAGTAAAAGAATAGGCAGCTAAAATCGTGATCATTATTACCTCGAGAATCGGCGAAAGCATTGTTGAAATATGGAGTGATACGTGTTCGGGGCATTAAATGCGGAGAGACGTGCATCTAATCAAGCGTCAGAAACTTTTCAAAGGGGATCGCAAAATTTTCCACCAAAAAAGGTATCTTCACCAACTTCCCGATGACACAAAGATATGTCACCGAAAAGTAGGGGGACTATCTTTAGGGTAAAATTAGTTCGTATTAAATACTCGTATAATAAAGCGATACATGCAACTGGAGACAGATAAAAAGCGAGACATGTGAAAATCAAGACCGGAGGGGGGGCAGCAGTTTCGGTTGGCACCGGGAAGCCGCCGAAGGGAATGTTGCTCATGAAGATAAATGGATGCCTGCCACCTGATAGCATTCAATGAAGAATATTCTGTAGTATTAAATACATGGTCCGTTATAAAAAATATGACATTTATAGTCTGCCGTTACACATTCTTCAATGGCCCCCATAACTGTTATTTAAGAGGGGCTTGATCCTAGGACCTTGTTCCCTGGGTGCAACTATAAATAGTAATTTCAACAGCCATTAGAGGGACATGAATTTTCTGACAAACTTATGCCATATAGTATTCAAGAGCTCAATTAACATTTCATTTCTCGCTTATTAAGATTCATATTGTTGCCTTCAGAAGCTCTAATCCTGGAGCCAGGCTATCTACTATTTTATCTCGATTTCAACGCCAAGTCTTATATTTATTTTTATTTATTTATTATATTGGGTTCAAATCGATTCGCTTGCTTATAAACCACGATATAAATTCAATTGTATCGTTTTAGGGATAAATAATTATAAGGTCAAAAAACGTAAGAGAGAAGTTGATTTCGTTTGACATTCAGGAAATCTAAAATGTATGGGGCCATTGCAAGTTCAAATTTTACTTAATTTGTCATCTATCTTTATTTTTCAAAATTGTAAATCAACTTACTTGTGATTCATATAACGTCTGGTAATGTAGTGATATGGAAAATCTTCTACCTTATCATACTCTTTGCTGTATCATTTAAATTTTAAAATTTCGTCTCAAAGCAAATGAGACGCAAATGATTAAATCAACATAAAATGGATATAGCATAAGACGAGGTGACTTTCAGCTGGTAAAACACCTCTACTCTCAACTGATAAGTTGAGTTTCATGTCATATGTAGGGCAAAATAGAAAAACAATATAGTAAAAGTTTAAAATTAAAAGTTCCCATATATATCGTAAAAATTTCTAAGAAAAGTTGTCTTTGTTGGACATTTGAACCAGTAGCTCATTTGATGGCTACAGATAGGAGTTAAGTTATTTGGAAGGCCTAGTAAGCTTAGTTGTAGTCTAAGTATCTAAGTAGTACTTATTAAAATTATAATGAGTCTATATAATAGGTTTGGTTCCTAATTGAACATGAGTTGTATATTTGGAAGGCCTAGTAACATTAGTTGGATGCTCTACCCATCTATTTCTTAAATTTCTTAATTAAGGAGTCTATTTATAATAGGTTTGGCTCCTAATTTAGCCAGAGTGGATTTGTAAGGCCTAATAATCTACACATCTATTTCTTGAACTTCCTTTGGAGTCAATCTATAATAAGTTTGGCTCCTAGCTAATTGAGCATTTATTGGTTATTGTATTTGATTTTCATAAAAAGCTTTTAGGGTAATTTTCATTTTCCTTAAACCAATATAAATTCAGATATAAACTAAGGGTGTGTTTGGTATGAAGAAAAATATTTTTCAGGAAAAATGTTTATATTTTCATGGAAAATAAGTGATTTTATCACTTATTTTTTCTTGTTGGGTTGGTGAGTGAGATTTTTTCCGGAAAATATTTTTTAGTGTTTGGTCAGAGAGCAGATACTCTCCTCATCCCTTTTACCCAAGTCCCCATGTTTCCTTACTTCTCCACCCCCCTCCCCTCCCCCCCCCCAAATACCAAATATTTTCATGACTCTATTTTCTTCAATGATTTAATTATTCTTCTAAAAATCTACACAAATTCAAATGACCTAATGTGCTGCGTTATTTTTTTACGCAAAACAACATTGAAGTTTATGCTCCATAACTATAAAGAAAATACTCTCTCTTTTTTTGTTGAAAAAGAAAGTACTCTTTCTCCAACGTGAAAATAAAATAATTATTTTATTGAAATAAAAGAAAATAATTTTTCTACATCAACAACAACAACAACCCAGTATAATCCCACTTAGTGGGGTTTGGAGAGGGTAGTGTGTACGCAGACCTTACCCCTACCCTGGGGTAGAGAGGCTGTTTCCAAATAGACCCCCGACATCCTTCCCTCCAAGAACTTCCCACCTTGCTCTTGGGGAGACTCGAACTCACAACCTCTTGGTTGGAAGTGGAGGTTGCTTACCATCAGAGCAACCTCTCTTGAAATAAAAGAAAATAATTTTTCTACATCATGAAAAGAAAATACTCATTTTGTTAAAATGAAGAAAATAATTTTTCTACATCATGAAAAGAGAGTACTTTTTTTTGTTAAAATAAAAAAAATTATATCATGAAAAAAAATACTCATTTGTTGAAATGAAAAAAAAATTATCTATAACATGAAAAGAAAGTATTATTAATAATATTTTTATTTAGGGTAGGGGATGGGGCAGGGGGATGGGTGTGGGGGTAGGATGGGGTGGGTTGGCGGGGATGGAAAATAGGGTGGGGAAGGTTGAAAAAGATTTTTGAAAAATATTTTCTCTTTTCTTGGTAGGGAAAATATTTTCCTCCATTTGGAGGAAAACGAATTCTTGGGAAAATGTTTTTCAAAATATTCAAGCCAACCAAACATAGAAAAATTAAAAAATATTTTCCAGAGGATATTTTCATTTGTACCAAACACACACTATATATGCATTAGTACTAATATCAAGTCTGATTTTGGAAGTATAACTCTTACATAGGGGTGTGCATTCGAATCGATTTATCGATAAATTGAATCGATTATTTGTTATCGGTTTATCGATTTATCGATTTCGATTTCGAAATTTTCCTTATCGAGTTATCAATTTCGATTTCGATTTTGTCCTCTTCAGTTATCGGTTTATCGATAAACCGATAAGATATTCCAAAAAAAAATTACCCTTATTCTATAATACTCTTTCCTTTACCCTAAGTCCCTAGCCCTATTATTTCATCTACCACATTTAAAGAATGATCATATTTAAAGCTCAAGGGAATGAAGTTCAAATTAATAGAAAATAGAATTAGCTGTGATGATGTATTTTTATTTTTTTATACCATTGGAGTGTTGGTGGCATACATTTGATCCCTTACTTTAGTTTTGTTGCATGTGCTTGTTGACACAATTTTTATGTTATAAACGGTGTTCGTCTTATTTTAGCTTCTTTTTGTCCATATTAGTTAGGCGTGTTTATAGCAATATGCTTTCCGTGGAATCTCGCAAATTTTCTTATTGGTGTAATCGATAAGCCCCAAAAATCGATAAATCGAAACCTTATTGAAACGATAACGATAAGCATATGTACAAATCGATAATCGATAAGTAATTATTGTGAGCACATGATTTTTGTTTTACGCAACAATCACTCCAAAAGAAACAAAAATAATGGCAATTGGTTTCGCCTTACAATTTTTGGATTTTTACGTGGCATTTCGTTAGTTATCTGTGATCTTGTCCGTGTTTATTTTATTCAAACAAAATATAAAATATATATATATATATATATATGTCATGTGAACCGTAATCCGTTTATTAAAAATAAAATAAAAAATAAAGAAATATGTGCATCTTTCATTCTATTTTTTGTCATTAAGTAATTTTAGTGTAATTAAATGTTAGTTATGTGTAAATTGTTGTTTAAGGTTTTATGTTGTGTTATTTGGCAAATTAATTTAAGAAATTAAAAAGAAAAAAAAAAGAAAAAAAAAGAAATAAGAAAGAGTTTTCGGACTTGGGCTAGTCTGATTTTTAAACAAACAGGCCCAAACAACCCAATCCAGAACCCCAGGTTTGGCCCGGTCCAGACCAGCTGACCTCAGGGGCGTCCAAACGACGCAGTTTTGATCTGGTCTGATCTGGGCCGTTGATCTCAGAATGATCAACGGCCAAGATCACATCCCCCGTACCCACGTATAAACCCGACCCGTTCAACCCCGGACCAACCCAACCCCTTGCACTTGAAACGACATCGTTTCCCACTAGCTGAAAGATCCTGGCCCTTCATCTTGCCTCATCCGACGGCCAGGAGCTATTCACCCACTAACAATATAAGCATATGACCATACCCCACGCCCCATCCAAACACCCCCCTACCTTTCATCGTCCTCACCACAAACCCCGGAACCCTAGCCGCCCCCATTTCCCTTCACCAAAAACCCGGCGGCATGAACGCCGGTGGCCCTCACCTTAACACCATAGATGCACCTCACCATCCTGAACCCAAATCCACCAGCCACTTAGCTCGAATCCCCTCCCACCTTCTCGAATCTTCATTTGAAGATTCGAGTCGGACCTCGACTTACACCGATGTACCCCAGCTTCATACCAGACAGTCCCTGAACCTCCCTCGTGACCAAACCATGCTTGGTTTGGTCCGAATCTAACCGTGGGAACTCAAATCCCAAATCTGCCATTTAGGAACCCTAGAAACCTCGGGCCTGGTCTGTGTCCGTTTGAGCCAAAGTATTTAGGGTCTAATGGACCTTAATCGAAGTGTTCTCAGTGAGAACACTTCGATTAAAGTCCGTTCAACCCCAAGAAGGGTCTATTCAAACACGAGCTGGTTTTCTGATTTTTGCAAGGGCTTTAAGGTAAGTTTGTTTTTCTTTTCTTTGTCCAGTTCATGTATGTGTTAAAGGTCTGTCCGTATGGCCAAACGTCTTGTTTAGTTTGTGCTTTTGAATTGTATCAACTTTTGTTTCCCACCTTGCCCGGACCTTTGTATTCGATCAAATTTTTCTTCCCTTTACTGATCATGTATATGTGTTGAGTTGTACAATTAATTGAGTTCAAATTCGATTGATTAATTGATTCCCCAGTGCAATTTTTGTTTAGTCAGTACAACTTGAATCATGTGTTTATTACTGTTAGATGTCTGATCATGGTCTTCGATTGTACATGTCTTAATTAGTATAGTCGATTCGATACGTATCGTCGAATAGTTTCAGCTATTTGAATGATAACAATTTGATCTGTTTCTGTTAAGCATTTGTCTGAATCAAATTTAGAATCGAGTATAGCTACTTATAGTTGCTGTATTTGAATCTGAAAATGAAAAGATTGGATTGTTAGCTGCAATCTGAATTGGTGGCATGTGCATTTGTGCACAACATGTGCATAAAGGCCCTTTTGAGATGAAGAATAACTTGACAGCATGTGCTGTCAGGTTATATTCTTGCTGCCCATGTATGCTTTTAGTTTAATAAGGTGATTAAAAGGGTTTGTCAGGGAATATCATGGGAGGGTTTATATTTAAATAGTTGAGTGGAAACTGGAAAGAGCACAGACCACATGGGAGGGGTTTCTGATTGCTTTACAGGCTGTGAATAGTTTGAGTTTAGGATATAAAAAGGAAGCAGAACTTCCATTAAAAGGGGGATTTTTTGGAGAATAGATAGAGGGAGAGATAAAAGAAGGAAGGCATACACATTGAGGGATTTTCTGGATTTTTAAATACACATACAGAGAGAGATAGATATAGATAGAAAGAAAGCAAGAAATAAAAACAGATAGGAAATCAGAAACTTTTTTCTGTTTGTTTGTTTGGATTTCATTTGTTGTCAATCTGATTAGGCAGTATTGCTTCTTCTAAGTTCAACTGAGATTACTGGTAGTGTTGTTGCATTGGTTTACCTCGGAATTGGATTGTTTGGAGTTCTGTTTCTACTGCACTGTTTGTTGCTATCATTTGGCTACTTTCCCGTCGACTATAGTTCCATTCTTGCACTAGAACCTGTTCTGCTGTGTTGCTTTGATTGCTGCTGCTATTCTGTTCCTGCTGCTGTTGATTTCCCTATCTTCTTCCTCTTCTCCTTTGCATTTTCAGTATTTCCAGGTACACATTTCGAGTCTCACATTGGTGTAGCTGATTGTAACAATGAAAAGCATGAATTGAAAGATCTGAAAGAGTTATAATCATCTGCTGTTTTACTTACTGCCTTTTCATAAATGTTGTTAAGTTGTGTAAGTTTTAGTTTGTAGTTCAGTAGAGAAGTACATTAGTAAGTTTGTATTTGATTGAAGCTTATGCTGATCTAAACCACAATATGCGATTCGTTTAATGGTATATAGGATGCAACTACAATTCATGGAATATGCAACCATTAGTATAGTTGTTAATTCAAACCCGTTCTTCAGCATGTTTTGAATATATAGGGCGAACGGTTCCTTTTAATCTCGCCAAAATACAATACAGTTTTTAGACTCTCGAGTTGCAATTTCATTAGGCATGTTTAAGATAAGTTTTTTTTTGAATACCATAGGTAGCATCCTTTAATAAGGAATTCTATTAATCTTGTTTAAATGAGTTAATTTAGATTTAGCTTAAGGAGTGTTCGGAGTAAGCGTAGCATTTCATCAATCTCGTATGTAATTCCTTTTATTAAATTAAAAGCATGTTCCATGAGATACAACATTCTTCACCTGGTAACCAGATAATTAATAAGAGGCCAGGATTAGCTAAGCAGGCCATTTAATCAACATACATTTTTCATTCTTTTATTGTTAGAGACGAACATAATAGAAATGTAGTCACTTTAGGATATCCCTTCTAAAATAATGAGATGAGCCTCGCCAAATAAAAGTGCAAATTGCGGGGCCCTCAATAATTAATCATAATAAATGCTTAGAATTTGGGATGAACCGTTCAGTAAATTTCACTGCCTTCCCCAAAGATAATAACGCATTAGACTCTTTAGGCGCAACCCCATTAAAATTACCTCCTTAAATTCGGGTGCACATTTATGTGACCCAAATCCAAATCTCAACGGAATTAAAATGTGTCGACGACCACGGGTGCATTGATTGTGGCGTGGTTCGAGATGCATTTTTACGACGTTGCAATTCTATAAAAATAAATGACAATAATAAAAGCGGTTTTAAACTTAATAAAAGCACGTAAGTCATAACATGTATTTAAATCAGATATTTAGCCATTATAACAATTTAAGCGACCGTGCTAGAACCACGGGATTCGGGGGTGCCTAACACCTTCCCTCGGGTCAACAGAATTCCTTACTTAGAATTTCTGGTTCGCAGACTTCATTTGGAAAGTCGAATATTTTCCTCGAATTGGGATTCAAGATAAACCGGTGACTTGGGACACCAAAAGCCAAACCTTTCCCAAGTGGCGACTCTGAATTAAATAAATAATCTCATTTCGAATATTGTCACTTAAATTGGGAAAACTCCCTCGCGCCCTTGCCCCTCGCGGGTGCGGAAAAAGGAGGTGTGACAGCTCTGGCGACTCCGCTGGGGACTATTGTTGACCCAGAACCACTGGTTCAGGGTTAAGAATTCGAGCTTAGAATAATTGTTATTATTTGGCTTTATTTATTATCTGATTTTATTACATGTTTTAACTCAATGTGCTAAATGATGCTTTTACCGCTTTGATATTATTTGAATTGTATATAAACTGTGCCGAAACCCTTCTCTTCTTACCTCCGGGGAGAAGCTCGCTGGTCGAGACTCCCTATTCTGTTAGTGTCAATACCTGAAATAAGAAAGAGGCCGGACAAGTTACAAAGCCGGACGATCTCGCGGGTCCCCGGTACGTAGCCCCCTCCTCGACTCGAGTTGTCCGCTCGGGTACACAGTCTAGAACATATACCCAGGTTATAAACCTAGTATAACGAAACTTCATGCCGGATCCCTAGTAGGAACGTTTATTTGCATCATGTTGCATTTGACATAGGGGACTCAACACAGGAGTTGGGTCCGTCTAAGACAGGCAACCTGAAATGAAAAGACCATCCTGCTGCATCCCGTTTTGTTTTGCGCATTTATTTGCTTCGGATCTGCGTGTTGACCGGTTCCTAAAAAAAGGGGAAAACTTAAAAAAAAAAAGGAAAAATAGCAGTGTAGGGAGATAAGTACTTATTTTGAAAAATAAAACCAATGTCCAAGTAATGTCAAAACCTCACCGGTATTTTCTAAGAAAAAATAAAATTTGTCTTTTAGTTTGATTTATTAAAAAATCCCAAAAAAATGCTATTTAGCAATCCTTAAGAATATTTTCTTTATCTCTTTTTGAAAGAAAAAAATAATAATAATAATAATAATATATAAAAATAAAAAAAAATAAACATATGCTTGTTTTCCTTTTTTTTTTAAAAAAAAAAAAATTATTCAAAAGGGGTTTAATTGATTTTCTCTATTCACGATGTACCGAACTACGCCGGTTTGATTCTCACCGGATGTGAGATACGTAGGCAACCCCCATCGGGTTCAACCCCGCTTTTGCTAAGATAGCCAAAACAAAAAAAATGATGTGTCAAAATAAGTCAGGTGGTGTTGTTTTATCATAAATAGCCGAATGTTCCCAAAGGGACGCCGGAAGGGCTGACTTTGCATAAACAGCCACCTTTTGGGTCATGTTTAGAATTTTTGTCCAATTGACCCACACAACCTTAAAATTTTCACCCCCGAAGTGCTGAAAGGCCGTGTTCGAAAACTTGATCCTCCTTGTAAAATATTTTGAGTCAAATTATTTTTGTTAAAATCACCTTAATAAATGTGCAGGATGAGCACGATGCAAAATGAACATTTTTCAATAATGACCAAAATCCCTGTCAAGTTACGGCTATGGTGGAATGATTTAGGTGCTGAGGGGCAAGACGAGGTCAAGAAATATCTGAAAGGTCTCACGGGTTTACTGGAAATCCTGCCTCGAGGGGATATCATAAGAGCTTTGGTCACCTTCTGGGACCCGGTGCACAATGTTTTCCACTTCTCCGATTTTGAACTCACCCCGACTCTGGAAGAAATGGCTGGGTACATCGAAAATGCTGAACTTCCATTAAAGCAAAAATACCTGGTCGCCCCAAGGGTCGTCATGGTGCATCGGTTCTTAGATTCACTAAAGATACCCAGGACGGTCCACAACCCGGATCTGGCTGCCGGTTTTTGTACTCCATGCTTCATATGACAGGTACGGTCATGAAGGAGGATTCAACAATCCGATCAACAAACTGTGTAGCAAAGGTATTCGTCAGAAGTGGGACAAGCACAGACGGGTAGCTTTCATGATGATGTTTTTGGGCCTTCTGATATTTCCGAGGAAAGACGGGAATATTGATCTGAAAATATCTGGGGTAGTCAGTACTTTGCTCACTCAAAACAATAGCGCTCTCGCGCCTATGATAGTATCTGATATCTTTCGAAGCTCTCACAGCCTGCAAAGCCGGGGGGAATTTCTTCGAAGGTTGTAACTTGCTGCTACAAATGTGGATGACTGAACATCTTTGCCATCGTTCCGAGCTCTTGAGCCATGGTTCCTCGGAGAAAACTTGCATAGAAGAATTTTACACGAGAACCAAAGAGATCAGTGTGCCTAAAGGAGTTATGGCATGGACCTCATTCTTTCAAGCTCTTACTGCCAGCCAAATACGATGGACACTGGGATGGTTGCCTATTGACGAAGTCATATATATGCCAGCAACTAGAACTCATTTCTTACTAATGGGGCTTAAGAGCATTCAACCTTACGCGCCCTGCCGAGTTTTGAGACAGCTCGGAAGATGCCAGACAGTACTGCATGAGGAAGATCTTAGCGCTCAAACAATTGAGATAAGTCCTGACGGACAGTTTCCAGAAGCGAAAATTCGCCAAATCTGGAGTGAGTGTCAATATTTGAAATCAGATACTTGCGTGCGGGATCGAGCCAAAGGTGAGACGGCGCCAGGTTACCTTGCATGGTATAGAAGGGAGCTTGAGCATGAAACGCCGGCTAAGAGACCCCACATCCTGAATTTCGCCGAATCATCGCAAAGGCAGTGGGATTGGTTAGCAAAAGAAAGAGGCTATTGCGCCGAAATCAGCAGGTTAAAGCAACAAGTGGAAAGCCTGAAATATGAGCACAATGTGCAAGTTGCTACCGATCTAGGAGAGCGGAATAGGTTGATTCAGGAAAACGAAATGCTCAGAGCCCAGATCAAACAGATAAGGATGGATGCGGATAAACAGCCAAGGCGTCGATCAGACGAGCAGTTGATAAAAAGGCTAAAAAGTGAAGTCAGGGAATGGCAAGAGGGTTTAGAGAAATCTAAAAACGTCATAGCAGAGCTCAAGGCACAGTGGGATACAAGAGCAGATAAGCATCGCCAATACTTGAATCAATTGAAAGGCGACCACGAGAAAACTGTTGCTAAAATGAAGAGAGAGATGGCTACACTTGAGATCAAAGCAGCTAATCAGGCCAAGGATTTCCAAATTGAGAGCAGATACTGTTACGACATGTTAAGCCAGATGAAACTAGAAGTGCGGCGACTAAAGAATCAGCATATACAGGATTCTCAGATATTCAAGACGTGCAGTGATCAGATAAGACGCCTACTCATAGAGAAGAAATAGACCAGATATAGGATCAGGGCCATTGCCCACGCCATCATCAGACGGTGTTTACGGTGTGAGAACATGACCAGCATTACCGTTCTCTCAGTAGTGATGGGTTATGTCAAGAAAACCATGCACGAGTTGGAGTAACTTGAAAGGGATCTCACACCTAGGACCGCGGCGAGGCCGAATGATGCCCCGCGGCCACCAATGTTCAAAACCATAATGTACTCATAAGTCAAGCATCTTCTACATGTTTTTTCCCATCAGTTTGTTTTAGTCTATTTGAGTCTAGGTTTATTTTCAAATTTGCTCTTTCTTTTGCAAAATGTAGTTTGTAATAGACCGTTTCAACAATAAAAAGGTTGCTTCTTTTACGCTCATTTGTGTTTTTGAACTACGTAATGATCTGATTCACATGGCATCGTGATACGTAGGCAATCCTCATCGGATCCGGTCGCGGTTTAACCAAAGAGAAAATTGAAAAAAAAGGGGAAAATAATAAAAAGCCTAAAAGAATGCCGGAATGACACATGCTTTCATCGCAAACATGTATGAATCCATTTAACTGTATAGGTGCATCATGCCCCAACGTGAGATTGCTTATCTGTTATTTGATTCGAATTAACCGTTCGTTTGTCATTGAGTTCCTTCCAGGTTTTTGGAAAAGGTGGTTGGTTTGGTGAAAGTCTGGCCTCGCACCTGTATTTCACGAGATCGAAAGGGAGTGTTCAATTACCTATTGTTAAGACAGGAGGCAGTGCTCACACTTACTTCACAAGGTCAAAAGGAAGTGTAGAAATGTCTTCAGAGATTCCGTTGCCAACAATCCCTGTTTCCGAGGAAAGTTCTATCTCGGTCGTCCTCACGCCCGAATCCGCAACTGCAGAGGAAAATAGAATCTTGCGGCTTCGCATGCTGGAAATGCTTAATGACTGAAATAATGGAAAAGAGCCACCAAGCATCGTCCCTGGATTCCCTGAGTTATTCTCCAGGACAAGCGGGACTTCTAATGTCCCCATAAGTTATCTTGCTACCCCATTCGGATACCCAGCCATTTCAGCCTTCTCTGCTGGATCGCCCTCTGAGTTTCATCCTCGAGTGTCAACGACGGATGTAAACACCAATATCTTTACTGCACCACCTTTCCCGATCACGGCACAACCTGCTGCATACAAGCCGACTTTTGACTCGTCCTCGTTTACATTCCAAGCCCCATCTTTCTCGATGGAACCAACTAGGTTCTCTACCAGCACTAATCTTCCACAGCCTCAGTGCGAGCTTGCACCTGGGCAGGATCAGAACCCTAGAATTGCGGAACAAAATGAGATGGCCAAAAGAATGAGAAGCCTTGAACAGAGTTTGAAGAATATGCAAGGTTTGAGCGGACAGAAAAGCGTCTCTTACGCCGACCTATGCGTGTTCTCTCACGTGCACCTACCAGTGGGTTTCAAGACCCCAAAGTTTGAGAAGTACGACGGGCACGGTGACCCCATTGCTCACCTCAAGAAATATTGCAACCAATTAAGGGGAGCTGGCGGAAAAGAGGAATTGCTAATGGCATATTTCGGGGAAAGTCTGGTAGGAATAGCCTCGGAATGGTACATGGACCAGGACATGTCCCGATGGCATGTCTGGGATGATCTCGTTAGAGATTTTGTGAGACAATTCCAGTATAACATCGACATCGCACCAGACCAAAATTCTCTGTCGAACTTGAAGAAGAAAGCTTCAGAGAATATTCTATTAAGTGGCGCGAGCAGGCGTCAAAGGTGAAGCCTCCCATGGATGAGGTGGAAATGGTCACTACTTTTCTCCAAGCTCAAGAGTCTGACTATTTCCAAAACATGATGTCAGTCATGGGAAAGCCGTTTGCAGAAGCGATTAAGATTGGAGAGATGGTGGAGAATGGTCTGAAAACAGGTAGGATTTTGAGTCAAGCAGCCATAAGGGCGACCTCCCAAGCCGTCCAAAGCGGGTCCGGAGGAATGGCAAGAGGGAAGAAAAAGGAAGAAACAGCCATGGCAGCCTCAGAAGCAAGGGAATATCGTAATCCCAGGCCCCGTTTTCCGGAAAGGACCTCACAACACTACTACCCCCACTCAAACGCGGCATATCCTCCTCAACTCTACATGGTCATGAACACCCAGCCTTATGTCCATCCGCCGCACCAAGCCAACCGAGGCCAAGCTCCACCTCCCAGAAATCAGCCTCCTTACCGCAACCACTATAACCCACAGCCTCCGCAAAATAACTTCCGTCCTCAGGAACCACCTAGAAGGCGGACTTTCACGCCTATCGGTGAGCCATACTCTACTTTGTTCCCGAAGCTAGTCCAGTTAGGTTTCCTGCAGCCAGTCCCTCAGACAAGGCACAACTCGGCGTCACCTTCTTACAAAGACGGTGTCAGATGCGCCTATCAATCAGGGGCCGAGGGGCACGATATAAATGACTGTTGGTCATTAAGAAGAGTGGTCGAGAATTTAATAGAGCAAGGGAAAATAGTGCTAAGGGACGAGGAGGTCCCAAATGTGACTAACAATCCATTACCTGCTCACAATAATGGGCCGCTGATCGGAATGATTTGCGAAGACAAAGAATTTGACCCTGCTTTGAAAGCTATAATCGCCATTGTTGATGCAGGGAAAAAGCCTGAAACAGTCCAGAAACCAGAAAAAGGTGAAAAGACCAATACTGTAAAGTGCGAGCCCGAAGAGAAGGTGGAGAAGAAGGCGGTACCGGTGAAGAATGGAGTTCTTTACATCCCACGAGGTCGAGCAGAGAAGCCGCAGAGCTTCGAGGTCAAAAGGGCAAAGCCTTTGTACGTACCGAAAGGGGCCTATGTGGTCCGGGGGATGATTCAACCACCTCAGCTGAATGAGCCAGTGGTTATCGGACGCGTGCCACAAAAGCCGATGATAAACCTGTCCACAGTACCGTGGAACTATCAGAGGACGTTGGTAACGTACAAAGGTAAAGAAGTCACGGGAGAACTTCCAGAAAATACTTTCATTGGAAGGTATTCAAACACCCAAGAGCTGAACAATGCCACACGGAGACGCTTCCCACCAAAGAAGCCTGTAAGCGTTGAAGAAGCGGAATTTTTCTTCCAACAAATGAAAATGCCGGACTACGAAGTAGTAGATCAACTGCGCAAGTGCCCTGAGCAAGTGTCCATGCTATCTTTGCTAATGAGGTCAACCGAGCATCAAAAGATATTACTCAAGACCCTGAATGAAGCATATGTACCAGCTGAAACCTCAGTTGAACAACTGGAACGGATGACAGAGAGGTTCTTTGCCATCAACCAAGTCTCTTTCAGCAAGAATGATCTACCCCCAGAGGGAGCGGCACACAACAAAGCCCTGCATCTAATAGTTAAATGCGAAGGCTACTACGTCAAGCGGGTAATGTTGGATGGGGGTTCAGGTGTTGACATTTGTTCGCTCTCCACGCTACAGAGAATGGAAATTGGGACCGGAAGAATCCGCCCCAATAATGTCTACGTGAGGGCTTTTGACGGCATCAAAAGAGACACCCTTGGAGAAATAGACTTGGCTTTGACCATAGGGCCAGTAGAGTTTGAGGTAACTTTCCAAGTGCTTGACATGGATACGTCCTACAATTTCCTCCTTGGCAGACCTTGGATTCATGTGGCAGGAGTTGTGCCTTCCACTCTTCATCAGATGGTGAAGTTTGAGTACGAAGACCGAGAGATTGTGGTCCATGGAGAAGACGAGCATGCTATTTATCGGGACCCATCCATCACATATCTTGAACCAAGAGAAGGGAGTGAACACACGGTCTATCACGCTTTCGAGATTGTGTTAGCAGAGCAGCATGAAGAGGGAAAACCTTTCCCCCAACCTTTCTTGTCTAACGCCTCGGTTATGGTGGCTAAAGATATGATCCGGCACGGATTCAGGCCAGGAAAAGGGCTCGGACGAACATTGCAGGGAATAATGGAACCCATCACCCTGCCTTCCGCCAAAAAACTTTTTGGGATAGGTTTTCAACCCACTCCAGAAGATGAAGAATGGGCGAAGAAAAGGAAGAATAAGGGTTGGAAATTGCCTAGGCCACTGCCAGATTTATATGAAACCTTCGTCGGACCAAGATACACTGAAGAAGAAGAAGACGAGGTTTTCACGGCTGAGGAAATCGAGGAGATATGTGGGGCAATGAGAGAAATGCTCTACGAGGCTCATATGGTTCAACTAGGAGAAGGCACCAGCAGCGCCGAAATACTATATATGGGGCAAAATGCCAAACTCCGAAACTGGGAGGCCACGCCATTCCCGACTAGGTGGAAGTCCGGGTAGACCTGTCCTGCCACCTTTCCTGCATCACAAGTTATCTCCAGGATATAACCTGGATGTTTTCTTCTTTTATTTGTTGTTCTGAATTTCTGAGTTTGTAAACATTGTTGTCTTCCAGATTTCAAGAAGAAAATAAAAAAAAATCATCATTGTTTTCCCATTTTTCCCTTTGTTCTGATTTTGTTATTTTTCTTTTTCTTTTATCCTTTCTTTCAGTTATAATAATGTGGCTTTAAATATGATATGCTTGCGGACTTCACGCCCAGATCACAACGAGCTATTTAATTGCAAAATAATGAACCCAGAACCAGAATATGATGAAGAAGAGGCTTTTAGGGAAATAAACCGAGAGTTGGAACATTTTGAGAATAAACCTAAGCCAAATCTGAATGACACCGAACCGGTTAATTTAGGAACTCCTGAAGAAATCCGGGAGACCAAAATAAGCATTCACACGGACAAGAAAACGCGAGACGCGATAATTCAACTTCTTTTTGAATTTAAAGATGTGTTCGCTTGGTCATACGATGACATGTCGGGATTAGGTGTCGATCTAGTGGTTCATAAATTGCCAATTCACCCTGATTGTCCTCAAGCTCAACAAAAGCAACGAAAGTTCAAAACTGAGATCAGTTACAAGATTAAAGAGGAGATCACCAAACAACTGAAAACGGGAGTGATTCGGGTAGTCCAGTATACAACATGGTTGGCAAATGTGGTTCCAGTACCGAAAAAGGACGGGAAAACTCGGGTATGTGTAGATTACCGAGATTTGAATAGAGCAAGTCCCAAAGATAATTTCCCACTGCCCAACATCCACATCCTCGTTGATAATTGCGCCAAACACGAGATACAGTCTTTCGTAGATTGTTACGCTGGATATCATCAGGTATTGATGGATGAAGAAGACGCCGAGAAAACTGCCTTCACCACGCCTTGGGGCACCTACTGTTATCGGGTCATGCCATTTGGTCTGAAGAATGCTGGGGCTACTTACATGAGGGCCATGACTGCCATTTTTCATGACATGATGCATCAAGAAATAGAGGTGTACGTGGACGACGTGATAGTCAAGTCCAGGACGCAGGATAATCACATCCAAGACTTGAGAAAGTTCTTTGAGAGACTGAGGAAGTATGACTTGAAGCTGAACCCAGCCAAATGTGCTTTCGGAGTTCCATCGGGCAAGCTTTTGGGCTTCATAGTGAGAAGGAGAGGTATCGAATTAGATCCAACAAAGATAAAATCTATCAGGGATCTACCTCCCCCAAGAACGAAGAAAGACGTGATGAGTTTGTTAGGTAGGTTAAACTATATCAGTCGATTTATTGCCCAGCTGACAAGAACGTGTGAGCCCATATTTAAGCTGTTGAGGAAATATGCGGCGATCAAATGGACGGCTGAATGTCAGGAAGCTTTTGACAAAGTCAAAGAATATCTTTCAAACCCCCCAGTTTTGGTCCCGCCAGAGCCAGGGAGACCGCTGTTCTTGTATCTGACAATCTTGGAAAACTCTTTCGGTTGCGTCCTTGGGCAACATGACATAACCGGAAAGAAAGAACAAGTAATCTACTACTTGAGCAAGAAATTCACCGGCTACGAGGCCAAGTACACTCTGCTGGAAGAACATGTTGCGCTCTGACGTGGGTTGCTCAAAAGCTGAGACATTACCTCCAAGCCCACACTACTTTCCTCATAAGCAGGCTGGATCCTTTGAAGTATATATTTCAGAAACCGATGCCTACTGGAAAACTGGCCAACTGGCAAATCTTGCTTACTGAATTCGACATAGTCTATGTCACTCGCACGGCAATGAAAGCCCAGGCGCTAGCAGATCATTTGGCCGAAAATCCGGTCGATGAGGAATACTAGCCATTGAGTACCTACTTTCCAGATGAAGAAATAAACACTGTAGAAATGGTCTCGGAGAACGCTCATGTTTGGAAGATGTTCTTTGATGGAGCCGTAAACGCCAAAGGTGTAGGGATTGGGGCAATTTTGATCTCGCCCTCCAGTCAGCATTATCCAGCCACAGCTAGACTGCGTTTCTTTTGCACAAACAATACAGCTGAGTATGAAGCCTGCATCATAGGCATGCATATGGCGATCGATCAGGATGTCGAAGACTTACTGATTATGGGAGATTCTGACCTGGTTATCCGGCAAGCCCAAGGTGAATGGGAAACTCGGGATATCAAGCTTATCCCTTACCGACAGCACGTGGAGGACCTCGGCAAGCGTTTTAAATCAATAGAGTTCAGGTATATTCCGAGGTGTCACAATGAACTAGCGGATGCACTTACTACTCTGGCTTCAATGCTACCCTACCCGGGCAACGCCCACGTCGATCCTTTGGAAATCCAAATCAGGGAAAGACACGGTTACTGCAACGTAATTGAGGCAGGATCAGATACGCAGCCTTGGTACCATGATATCAGGAGGTTCTTGAAGACACAAGAATACCCCGAGCATGCTACTGGAGATCAAAAGAGAACCATTAGGCGGCATGCAAGTGGTTTCTTTCTGAGCAGTGAATTGTTGTACAAGAGGACCCCGGACCTCAACCTACTAAGATGTGTCGACGCCGAGGAGGCAAGAAAGATCATGCACGAAGTACACGCAGGTGTGTGCGGACCTCACATGAACGGGTATGTCTTAGCAAAGAAAATCCTTCGAGCAGGTTATTACTGGATAACCATGGAAAAGGACTGATTTAGTTTTGTTCGGAAGTGTCACTAGTGTCAGGTGCACGGTGATTTGATTCATGCACCTCCCACGGAATTGCATCCCATGTCAGCACCTTGGCCATTTGTTGCATGGGGCATGGATGTCATTGGACCAATCGAGCCAAAGGCTTCAAATGGACACAGATTTATACTGGTTGCCATCGACTACTTCACAAAATGGGTAGAGGTTGTCACTCTCAAGTCGGTCACTAAAAAAGCTGTAGTGGATTTTGTACACTCAAATCTTATCTGTCGTTTCGGTATTCCTGCGACTATCATTACAGATAACGCAGCAAACTTGAACAGTCACTTGATGGGAGATGTATGCGAGCAATTCAAAATAACGCATAGAAATTCTACTCCTTATCGGCCAAAGGCCAATAGCGTTGTAGAAGCGGCAAACAAAAACATCAAGAAGATTTTGAGGAAAACGATCCAGAGTTCCCGATAGTGGCATGAGTAGTTACCATTTGCATTGTTGGGGTATCGCACTACGGTACGCACGTCAGTAGGAGAAACTCCTTATCTTTTGGTTTATGGGACCGAGGCTGTGATACCAGCGGAAGTAGAAATCCCTTCGCTTCGAACCATTGTTGAAGCAGAAATCGAGGACAGCGAATGGGTTAAGACTCGATTGGAGCAGTTGACTTTGATTGATGAGAAACGAATGGCCGCGATTTGTCACGGACAGTTGTACCAACGAAGAATGGCCCGTGCTTACAACAAGAAAGTCAGACCTAGGAATTTCGAAGTAGGTCAACTGGTACTGAGGCGCATTCTGCCACATCACCAGGAAGCAAAAGGGAAATTTGCTCCAAACTGGAAAGGCCCATACATCATCAGGAAGATATTTCCTAGAGGAGCATTGTACCTAGGTGACATTGAAGGAAATTATCCCCAAACAGCAGTGAATGCGGACGCAGTCAAAAGATACTATGTCTGAGTGACGCCCCAGCGGTCCTGACACATTTGAAATGCTGAAGGTTTTATTCCCACTATAAACTCTCTCTACAAGCCTTTGAGCCGGTTACAAAAAAAAAGAAAAAAAAAGAAAAAAAACAAACAAAAACAAACAAAACAAAACATTGATCGAGGCCTGAACTACGTCTGACTTGATTCCAAAAGGATACGTAGGTAGCCTCTCCCTGAGGTTCAGTCACACCAACAATAAAATCCCATTTACCCTGAAATTGAAACCGGGGCACGTCAAGCGGTTTAGAAGTTAGTATCATCTACTTTTCTTCGCCAAGCACAAGCCTTTCAGATCAATTACCAAAGGTAGAGGGAAGCCAAAAAGCATCACAAATGAAGACCGGTACACTGTAAATTGAGAGAATTAAAATGAGAGAGTCTCGTCGGTGAAAACCTCCGGGCACCGCGAGGCGACGGGAGTAGAGAAACCAAAATGAGAGAGCTTATGTAGTAAAAACTCGTAAAGAGTGCTATCAAGCGACAGCAAGGAGAGAAACGAGAGAGGTCAACTAGCGAAAACCCACAAAGGGCGCTGTTGGCCGAAAAGATGACTCCACCCCAGGAAGTCTCGACAAAGTTCCACCGGTTTGAAACACAAACCCATTTTGGTTCAGGAGGAAATGCAAGTTCATTGAAGGTCAGGCGTCCAGTCCAAAGAGCATGTCATGTCTATTTAAAGTCAGCATTGTTTTCCTCAGATAAGTCTTTTTCGTCCCGAAAGGGACACTTCTTTTCTTAAGTTTGCTTTCTCCTTTCTTTGCTTTTCTTCAAATCCCTTTCATTTTTAACCCTAAGTCTCCAGATATACCGGAAAGGACAGGTGGCAGGTTTGGTTTCACGGAATTCCGTTTCGCAAAGGAAATGCCCCGTTTCGTTGGTACGTTTGTCCAAACCCGATGGATCATGATGTTTGACTGCATTTTTAAAAAAAAAAAAATTCCCAAGCAAGTCCGCCTTGTACAAATCCCTCACAGAACTTCCCTTTGTACAAATCCCCACAGAGCCTCCCTTTGTAAAAATTCCCCAGTGAGCTTTCCCAATAAATCCCGGCAAGTCCGCTTTGCAACAAATCCCCGACAAGTCCGCCTTGTACAAATCCCCACAGAGTATTCCCAATAAAATCCTCGTTGAGAATCCCCAAGCAAAACGGGACACACAAAAAAAAGAGCCTTACGAGGAAAATCATCACAGAATCCGGAAATACAAGCCTGAGCAGTCTAAAGGGTTTCGCCATTTGAATCCAATCAATGGCAGGACTTCGCAACAGAAATAAGGACGCAACAAAGCAACTGGAACGATCAAGGTCACCGAACCAACCGCCATTTCCGAACTAACAATTGTTCTTTGTCTGAAAAGTTGAAACAGGCATAATCCAAGACAACCGTGCAAGAGGCAGGTGTCACCCAAAGAAGAAGGTACATGGGTACAAGAAACAGTTTGGCAATAAGGAATTCACTCGATAGGGTTTTAAACCCTAAACTGAACTTTTTCCATTCAGTCAGCATTAGGGTTTTAAACCCTAAACTGAACTCTTTTCCATTCAGTCAGCATTAGGGTTTTAAACCCTAAACTGAACTTTTCCTTTAGTCAGCATTAGGGTTTTAAACCCTAAACTGAACTTTTTCCATGTAGTCAGCATTAGGGTTTTAAACCCTAAACTGAACTCTTTTCCTTTAGTCAGCATTAGGGTTTTAAACCTTAAACTGAACTTTTCCTTTAGTCAGCATTAGGGTTTTAAACCCTAAACTGAACTCTTTTCCTTCAGTCAGCATTAGGGTTTTAAACCCTAAACTGAACTTTTCCTTTAGTCAGCATTAGGGTTTTAAACCCTAAACTGAACTCTTTTCCTTTAGTCAGCATTAGGGTTTTAAACCCTAAACTGAACTTTTCCTTTAGTCAGCATTAGGGTTTTAAATCCTAAACTGAACTTTTCCTTTAGTCAGCATTAGGGTTTTAAACCCTGAACTGAACTTTTCCATTTAGTCAGCATTAGGGTTTGAAAACCTAAACTGAACTCTTTTCCTTCAGTCAGCATTAGGGTTTTAAACCCTAAACTGAACTCTTTTCCTTCAGTCAGCATTAGGGTTTTAAACCCTAAACTGAACTCTTTTCTTTCAGTCAGCATTAGGGTTTTAAACCTTAAACTGAACTCTTCTCCTTCAGTCAGCATTAGGGTTTTAAACCCTAAACTGAACTTTTCCTTTAGTCAGCATTAGGGTTTTAATTCCTAAACTGAACTTTTCCATTTAGTCAGCATTAGGGTTTTAAAACCTAAACTGAACTCTTTTCCTTCAGTCAGCATTAGGGTTTTAAACCCTAAACTGAACTCTTTTCCTTCAGTCAGCATTAGGGTTTTAAACCCTAAACTGAACTTTTCCTTCAGTCAGCATTAGGGTTTTAAACCCTAAATTGAACTTTTTTCATTCAGTCAGCATTAGGGTTTTAAACCCTAAACTGAACTCTTTTCCTTCGGTCAGCATTAGGGTTTTAAACCCTAAACTGAACTCTTTTCCTTCAGTCAGCATTAGGGTTTTAAACCCTAAACTGAACTCTTTTCCTTCAGTCAGCATTAGGGTTTTAAACCCTAAACTGAACTCTTCTCCTTTAGTCAGCATTAGGGTTTTAAACCCTAAACTGAACTTTTCCTTTAGTCAGCATTAGGGTTTTAAACCCTAAACTGAATTCTTTTCCTTTAGTCAGCATTAGGGTTTTAAACTCTAAACTGAACTCTTTCCTTTAGTCAGCATTAGGGTTTTAAACCCTAAACTGAACTCTTTCCTTTAGTCAGCATTAGGGTTTTAAACCCTAAACTGAACTTTTCCTTCAGTCAGCATTAGGGTTTTAAACCCTAAACTGAACTTTTTTCATTCACTCAACATTAGGGTTTTAAACCCTAAACTGAACTCTTTTCCTTTAGTCAGCATTAGGGTTTTAAACCATAAACTGAACTCTTTTCCTTCAGTTAGCATTAGGGTTTTAAACCCTAAACTGAAGTTTTTTCCTTCAGTCAGCATTAGGGTTTTAAACCCTAAACTGAACTCTTCTCCTTTAGTCAGCATTAAGGTTTTAAACCCTAAACTTAACTTTTCCTTTAGTCAGCATTAGGGTTTTAAACCCTAAACTGAACTCTTTTCCTTTAGTCAGCATTAGGGTTTTAAACCCTAAACTGAACTCTTTCCTTTAGTCAGCATTAGGGTTTTAAACCCTAAACTGAACTCTTTTCCTTTAGTCAGCATTAGGGTTTTAAACCCTAAACTGAACTTTTTTCCTTTAGTCAGCATTAGGGTTTTAAACCCTAAACTGAACTCTTCTCCTTTAGTCAGCATTAGGGTTTTAAACCCTAAACTGAACTTTTCCTTTAGTCAGCATTAGGGTTTTAAATCCTAAACTGAACTCGTATCCTTTAGTCAGCATTAGGGTTTTAAACCCTAAACTGAACTTTTTCCTTCAGTCAGCATTAGGGTTTTAAACCCTAATCTGACTGAAGGGGTTTTAAACCCTAAACTGAACTCTTTTCCTTCAGTCAGCATTAGGGTTTTAAACCCTAAACTGAACTTTTTCCCTTTAGTCGGCATTAGGGTTTTAAACCCTAAACTGAACTATTTCCAGCCAGTCAGCATTAGGGTTTTAAACCCTAAACTGAACCTTTTCCCTTTAGTCAGCATTAGGGTTTTAAACCCTAAACTGAACTTTTTCCCTCTAATCAGCATTAGGGTTTTAAAACCCTAAACTGAACTTCTGTACATTCAGTCAGCATTAGGACCCCAACCCTAAACTGAACTTTTCCCCAGTTGGTCAGCATTAGAGTTTCAACTCTAAACTGAGCTTCTCCCCAGCTAGTCAGCATTAGGGCTCCAACCCTGAACTGAACTATTTCCATTCCGCCAGCCTTAGGGCTCCAACCCTAAACTGAGCATTCATGCCTTGTGGCCATATCGTTGATCCAATCCCAGAGTTGGCATTTTGGAAACTGAAATTTTTCAATCCTTTCACCAACTCTATAAACTTCCTGGCAACTAACTCACGAAATTTTCCTAGTAGAACTGGGGCAGAAAATTTCGTTCGTTTGTGTTTCCTCGCAGGTCTGACCTCGAGCCACACGAATTGAAATGACCCACGAGATGAGTCTCAACTCAGAATCAAAGAAGAAAAAGACAAAAAGAAGATGTCCCGAGATACCGGAGAAAATGGAAGGCGGATTGCTCCAAGACTTGATCAAGGTCCCGAACTCTGCCAATCACGTCTCACTCAGTATCCCAGAGATTAAACAAGCACCTACAACTCGCAAGCATCAAGATTCGGATCGAAGTCTCCAAGCAAAATCAGCTAAGACCCAAGATCAAGTCGCAAAAGAATCATAGATAGGAATCTTGTAACTAGCAGTTGACATGTATATAAGTATTTAGTTCAGTTTCAATTTTTCTTTGGTTGTAATAAGGCGGTCAGTAAAGCAACGGTGACAACAGCAACAGCAGTAATAGCAAGCATTGCAATCCCATGGGAGTCCCAGCTGCAAAAATTTCCCGAACTACATTGACCTGATTCCTGTTTAGCCCAGGATATGTAGGAAATCTTTGAAGCGAAGATTCGGTCAAATCTTTCAAAAAGTTGCTTCACGCGGAGTTTTCCTATTGGCAAAAATCGCTCATATCCGCTCACTTTATCTTTGCACGAAAACCCTTCGCGTTTCCGAACAAAGAGGGGCAGCTGTGAGTACATGATTTTTGTTTTACGCAACAATCACTCCAAAAGAAACAAAAATAATGGCAATTGGTTTCGCCTTACAATTTTTGGATTTTTACGTGGCATTTCGTTAGTTATCTGTGATCTTGTCCGTGTTTATTTTATTCAAACAAAATATAAAATATATATATATATATATATACCATGTGAACTGTAATCCGTTTATTAAAAATAAAATAAAAAATAAAGAAATATGTGCATCTTTCATTCTATTTTTTGTCATTAAGTGATTTTAGTGTAATTATATGTTAGTTATGTGTAAATTGTTGTTTAAGGTTTTATGTTGTGTTATTTGGCAAATTAATTTAAGAAATTAAAAAGAAAAAAAAAAGAAAAAAAGAAAGAAGAAAGAGTTTTCGGACTTGGGCCAGTCTGATTTTTAAACAAACAGACCCAAACAACCCAATCCAGAACCCCAGGTTTGGCCTGGTCCAGACCAGCTGACCTCAGGGGCGTCCAAACGACGCAGTTTTGATCTGGTCTGATCTGGGCCGTTGATCTCAGAATGATCAACGGCCAAGATCACATCCCCCGTACCCACGTATAAACCCGACCCGTTCAACCCCGGACCAACCCAACCCCTTGCACTTGAAACGACATCGTTTCCCACTAGCTGAAAGATCCTGGCCCTTTATCTCGCCTCATCCGACGGCCAGGATCTATTCACCCACTAACTATATAAGCCTATGACCATACCACACGCCCCATCCAAACACCCCCATACCTTTCATCGTCCTCACCACAAACCCCGGAACCCTAGCCGCCCCCATTTCCCTTCACCAAAAACCCGGCGGCATGAACGTCGGTGGCCCTCACCTTAACACCATAGATGCACCTCACCATCCTGAACCCAAATCCACCAGCCACTTAGCTCGAATCCCCTCCCACCTTCTCGAATCTTTATTTGAAGATTCGAGTCGGACCTCGACTTACACCGATGTACACCAGCTTTACACCAGACAGTCCCCGGACCTCCCTCGTGACCAAACCATGCTTGGTTTGGTCCGAATCTAACCGTGGAACTCAAATCCCAAACCTGCCATTTAGGAACCCTAGAAACCCCGGGCCTGGTCTGTGTCCGTTTGAGCCAAAGTATTTAGGGTCTAATGGACCTTAATCGAAGTGTTCTCAGTGAGAACACTTAGATTAAAGTCCGTTCAACCCCAAGAAGGGTCTATTCAAACACGAGCTGGTTTTCTGATTTTTGCAAGGGCTTTAAGGTAAGTTTGTTTTTCTTTTCTTTGTCCAGTTCATGTATGTGTTAAAGGTCTGTCCGTATGGCCAAACGTCTGGTTTAGTTTGTGCTTTTGAATTGTATCAACTTTTGTTGCCCACCTTGCCCGGACCTCTGTATTCGATCAAATTTTCCTTCCCTTTACTGATCATGTATATGTGTTGAGTTGTACAATTAATTGAGTTCAAATTCGATTGATTAATTGATTCCCCAGTGCAATTTTTGTTTAGTCAGTACAATTCGAATCATGTGTTTAATACTGTTAGATGTCTGATCATGGTCTTCGATTGTACATGTCATAATTAGTATAGTCGATTCGATACGTATCGTCGAATAGTTTCAGCTGTTTGAATGATAACAATTTGATCTGTTTCTGTTAAGCATTTGTCTGAATCAAATTGAGAATCGAGTATAGTTACTTATAGTTGCTGTATTTGAATCTGAAAATGAAAAGATTGGATTGTTAGCTGCAATCTGAATTGGTGGCATGTGCATTTGTGCACAACATATGCATAAAGGCCCTTTTGAGATGAAGAATAACTTGACAGCATGTGCTGTCAGGTTATATTCTTGCTGCCCATGTATGCTTTTAGTTTAATAAGGTGATTAAAAGGGTTTGTCAGGGAATATCATGGGAGGGTTTATATTTAAATAGTTGAGTGGAAACTGGAAAGAGCACAGACCACATGGGAGGGGTTTCTGATTGCTTAACAGGCTGTGAATAGTTTGAGTTTAGGATATAAAAAGGAAGCAGAACTTCCATTAAAAGGGGGATTTTTTGGAGAATAGATAGAGGGAGAGATAAAAGAAGGAAGGCATACACATTGAGGGATTTTCTGGATTTTTAAATACACATACAGAGAGAAAGAAAGCAAGAAATAAAAATAGATAGGAAATCAGAAACTTTTTTTTCTGTTTGTTTGTTTGGATTTCATTTGTTGTCAATCTGATTAGGCAGTATTGCTTCTTCTAAGTTCAACTGAGATTATTGGTAGTGTTGTTGCATTGGTTTACCTCGGAATTGGATTGTTTGGAGTTCTGTTTCTACTGCATTGTTTGCTGCTATCATTTGGTTACTTTCCCGTAGGCTATAGTTCCATTCTTGCACTAGAACCTGTTCTGTTGTGTTGCTTTGATTGCTGCTGCTATTCTGTTCCTGCTGCTGCTGATTTCCCTATCTTCTTCCTCTTCTCCTTTGCATTTTCAGTATTTCCAGGTACACATTTCGAGTCTCACATTGGTGTAGCTGATTGTAACAATGAAAAGCATGAATTGAAAGATCTGAAGGAGTTATAATCATCTGTTGTTTTACTTACTGCCTTTTCATAAATGTTGTTAAGTTGTGTAAGTTTTAGTTTGTAGTTCAGTAGAGAAGTACATTAGTAAGTTTGTATTTGATTGAAGCTTATGCTGATCTAAACCACAATATGCGATTCGTTTAATGGTATATAGGATGCAACTACAATTCATGGAATATGCAACCATTAGTATAGTTGTTAATTCAAACCCGTTCTTCAGCATGTTTTGAATATATAGGGCGGACGGTTCCTTTTAATCTCGCCAAAATACAATACAGTTTTTAGATTCTCGAGTTGCAATTTCATTAGGCATGTTTAAGATAAGTTTTTTTTGAATACCATAGGTAGCATCCTTTAATAAGGAATTCTATTAATCCTGTTTAAATGAGTTAATTTAGATTTAGCTTAAGGAGTGTTCGGAGTAAGCATAGCATTTCATCAATCTCGTATGTAATTCCTTTTATTAAATTAAAAGCATGTTCCATGAGATACAGCATTCTTCACCTGGTAACCAGATAATTAATAAGAGGCCGGGATTAGCTAAGCAGGCCATTTAATCAACATACATTTTTCATTCTTTTATTGTTAGAGACGAACATAATAGAAATGTAGTCACTTTAGGATATCCCTTCTAAAATAATGAGATGAGCCTCGCCAAATAAAAGTGCAAATTGCGGGGCCCTCAATAATTAATCATAATAAATGCTTAGAATTTGGGATGGACCGTTCAGTAAATTTCCCTGCCTTCCCCAAAGATAATAACGCATTAGACTCTTTAGGCGCAACCCCATTAAAATTACCTCCTTAAATTCGGGTGCACATTGATGTGACCCAAATCCAAATCTCAACGGAGTCAAAATGTATCGACGACCACGGGTGCATTGATTGTGGCGTGGTTCGAGATGCATTTTCACGACGTTGCAATTCTATAAAAATAAATGACAATAATAAAAGCGGTTTTAAACTTAATAAAAGCACATAAGTCATAACATGTATTTAAATCAGATATTTAGCCATTATAACAATTTAAGCGACCGTGCTAGAACCACGGGATTTGGGGATGCCTAACACCTTCCCTCGGGTCAACAGAATTCCTTACTTAGAATTTCTGGTTCGCAGACTTCATTTGGAAAGTCGAATATTTTCCGCGAATTGGGATTCAAGATAAACCGGTGACTTGGGACACCAAAAGCCAAACCTTTCCCAAGTGGCGACTCTGAATTAAATAAATAATCTCATTTCGAATATTGTCACTTAAATTGGGAAAACTCCCTCGCGCTTTTATCCTTCGGGGCGGGCGCGCAAAAAGGAGGTGTGACAATTATCGATAAGGGTCAAAATCAAATTGATAAATCGAATGCATACCCCTACTTACATTAGGTAATTTTTATTTTTTGCATAAATGATATTAACTTATACTATAATTTATACAATTATCAATGGATTATTGGCAAGGGATAGAGTATTGCAATAAGAATACATGTAACAACAAACACAGATGAAAGCACCTAGAATGATAAAAATACCCATAAAGCAAGGTGTCTTATTTTTAGAGAATAATTAAAAATTAAAATATTTCCTCATGAAAAATAGAAATCCATAATGGTGCTATACAGACAAATTTCTGAAATTTTCAAACTAAATTTTTTAGTTGGATTCTAATATTTAGTCTTATATCCTCTGTACATTTTTCACTGCGTGACAATGTTTGGAAGCCATAATAATTTGATAATTCATACATGAATTGTAATGTAAAAATTAAATAAAATTATATATTGCTACAAATAAAGAAACATGATAATACAGGAATTAAGGACCTGTTTGTTTATAATATTTTTTTTCTTTTTTCCTTTTTTTCTTTCAAAAACGTGTTTATCCATCATGTAAGTTTTTGAAGACTTTAGAAAATGAGTTTTACAAAAATCATGATTTGACCACTTTTTCTAGTTTTTCACAAAAACTTTTTCTAACTCATAAAATTGTAATATTTTTTCAAGTGAAATATATCTAAATATAATTTCAAATTTCAAACATCAATTTTTTACGTACTTCAAATACTATTTTTTGGGGGAGAAATTTTATTGTGTGTCTCACACAACTAATATTAGTTGTGTGAGTCTCTTTTTTGTCTTACGAATTTGTTGACACTAATCTTATATTTCTGGGTCCATAAAACTGTGAGAGAAAAAAATACCTCATACAACTAATATCAGTTGCATGAGACACAAAATAAAATATTCAGAGCTAAGGTGTAGAATTTAAGGTAAAAGGTTAACCTTGCCGTAATGGGAAGGTTCTGAAACAAAAAAGTAGAGATGAGAGAAATTTAAGATTCTATTTTTTGATGGGAGTATCTCTTTTTTTATTTTGATTTGATGTATCACCTTTTACTATTATTGGCCTTTTGTGAATGGAGGGAACAAACAATTATAGAGGGTGAAGATTTTTTATTCCTTTTTTGGGATTGATAGTGATAGCCTTTCTTGTTTTTTCTGATTATCATCATAGAAATAGAATAAAGAAAGAAAGACATGACACCCCACCCTGTCTCCATTAAGGTTTCTCTCTCTTCATTTGTTTTTGCCATCTCCTCTCATCTTGGATTACTCAATTTACTATTTTACCCTTTTTATGACATCATGCATGATGTTTTTAAGCATCTCTCTCCTAAATAATTCATTTTTTTTTTGGCTCAGATATTAGAAAAACAATTTTGATAGTAGAGTTAAGATTTCAGTTGAACTATTTTAAGATTTCAATTGAGTTATTTTATGTACTACGTGGGGAGCATGTCAACTTGGTATTTCACGAATAGGTTGTTGCATATATTATCTTATATGCTTGGTGTATTCTCGTACAACACATTTTTCTTTTTAAGCTGATAAATTTTTTAACGAAAATTGTAGTCTACAAATAACTTTCACAAATGCGAAGCCAGCCAGTTCACCAACCCCTTCGCAAATGCGACTTTTATTTCACAAAAGCAATAGTAGCAAATGCAGCCATAAGCTCGCAAATGCGAGAACAGAAATACTAGCAAAATTGAACCCTCCTCAAAACTCTTCAGAACGCGCCCGAAACATACCCGAGCCCCCGGGGTCCACATAAATATCCACTCAAGTATATAAATATCATACGAACTCGTTCCTATAATCAAAATACCAAAATAACATCCGAAGACCAAATTTTGCAGAAAAGTTCCAAATGAAAAAATGGGCCTATTTTAAGTTCCGAAACCAAAATCCGAACCCGATAGCCATAAGTCATATCATGGTCAAACTTAGAAAAATTTCAAACTTCAAATTTTCAACTTTCACCAAAAAGCGCCAAATTAACCTAGGAACCTTCGGATCCAATTTTGAGCATACGCCTAAGTCCAAAATCACCATCCGGACCTAATGAAATTATCAAAACTCCAACCCAAGATTAAATACGCAAAAGTCAAACTTGGCAACCCTTTCAAATTAAAGCTTCTAAAATGAGAATCATTCTTCCAAATTAATTCGAAATTGCTTGAAAATCGAAATTGACCATGTACACAAGTCATAATATATAACATGAAGCTACTCAAGACCTCAAACCACCAAGAGGGATGCTAAATCTCAAAACGATTGGCCGGATCATTACACATACAAATCCTAATAGTCATAAATACACCAAAGCATGACGTTTTGAGGGTTACACAATATATTGAAGTTAAGAACAAGTAAGGAGCAAGGCGGAAGATTCCGAAACGAGTTTTTATCTTTCTTCTTCCTTTTTCTATGATTGGTAATGAATTCTAATATTTTAGCCATGCAAATAATTATAAGTAGCTAAATAGTTTTATCTAGGGTTTGATGGATCCTCTTGAAGGATGAATTTCATTGCGTTTAATATAATTTTGTCGTTGGATTTTCACTGCTTGTTCAATTACGTGATTATCTTTGTTGATTGAAGGGCCATAAATTGGTTCTGCCTATTTATTGTGTATTGCTTGGAAAATGATGTATATATAGGTGATTGTTGAACAACTTCACTCCTAACGTATGTGGAAAATTAATATGGCAGGTTTAAAGGTGGGCTTAAGAATGACAAAGCCTTGACGTGGTCATAGTGAACAATAAAATAGTGCCAGCTAGTGTAGTTGGGGAGAATATGTCTAGTGAATTATTATAATTACTTGGGAGAGAATTGCAACTCCGGAAGTGCTCACGATCAATAGAGAATACTTTGGCAAAATTGTAGAAGATATAGGGGAGGATTCCGACGATTGGAGAAATCATAACTCTAGCCTTTCCAATCTTGTGTACAATCTTTGCTTTATTAGTAATAAAAATGCAACATTTTAAATTACTTTTCTTTTAGTTAATTAATACTTAAAACTCATTATTTGACACTTCTGGAAGTTGATTAGTTGAATTCTTGCGAGACGTGTAGTTATGATCAGTAGGTTAATGTCACCACCCAAACCGAAGGGCCGCGACGGGCACCCGGTGCCTTACTCAACCGAGTACCAACGTAACATATCTTTCTTAACATGTTATCATGAGTAAATGAGCCAGAAAACCTGTCATGAGATAACAAGAATAAAACATAAGGGAATACTCAACATATGAAGACCCAACATGATATACAAACTAATATATGTGACATACGGGCCTATAAGGCCGACATGACCATTAGTAAACTCGAAACATAGGCCGACAAGGCCATACAATTATCCATACACCTGACATATGTCTACAAGCCTCTAAGAGTACATAAAATCATAAAGGTCGGGACAGGGCCCCGCCATATCAATCAATACATATCCAAAGCATACTGACCAAATAGGCAACTCCGGAGCAAGTGGAGTGCACCAACACCTTCGCTGAGCTGATAGCCTACTAGGAGGACTGTCAACCTATCAATCGGGACCTGCGGGCATGAAATGCAGCGTCCCCAGGCAAAAGGGACGTCAGTACGAATAAAGTACCGAGTATGTTAGGCAGGAAAGTATAAACAAGAACAGTAATGTAAAGAGAGAGATAGAGGAGATACAAGCCTGTAACATCTGAGTGCCTCTAGGGGCTATGATATGAAATGCATAATACATATATATACATAAAAAATTTAAAAACATTCGCCTCTGTGGGCATCATCATCATCATATCGTACCCGGCCTCAAAGAGGACTCGGTAAAAGCGTACTCGGCCATCATAAGGTTCGGTAAAATCGTACCCGACCACGTGGAGCTCGGTAAAACCCAACTGATCAGTGGTTGCACAATATGTGCCGTACCCGGCCGACTATAGCGCGGCTCGGTAGAGTAAAATAGATACATATACATAATGCATGCTCGACTCATGGAATCACATTCTAAACCTTTTGGAGTGACTTAAGAACATTATGGACATCCCTACCATCAATATGAACCTTAGTAGGATTTAAGGATCATACACACTTGTTTAGAATAATTTTATAAGGAAAGAACAACATGGACAACCTTAGTTGCTAGGAGTAGAGTCATTATGAAATAGCGTATCGTTTATGTTCATTTCATTTTAGATCATGCCAAAAGAAAGAAGAAAGTGCCTTAACATACCTTAAACCCGTTGAGTCCTTAATCACTTCCAAGCAACTCTTCAAACAAGTCAACTCAATCTATCATAGTATAAGGAGATTCAAAATCAGTGTTGAGCAAAGGCTAAGTCTATAACTTAAGCTAGTAGCTCGTTTACGTAAATTTTGGCAGCATCTCCCTTGTAACAAGGGCCTCCTCCAATACCATATACAAACAACAATGACCAGAGCAATCCATCAATACATAATTATCAATATCAAGACACCATATAACAACAACAAGTCACAACTACATTACGACGAGCGGCAAGCTCCGATTGGAATCCGTATACCCCTTATCAATCCTTATAGACTTCTTACTTCAACATAAAAGTATCATTAACTTGATAATGAAGTCATTAATCAATGATTCCAGCCTTATACCATATATTTATAACAACGAAAATAATCCACAACTTCAACTATCCCCAACTAGCAACTTTATTCACTAGTTCATGTCTAGCCCATCCATTTAACTTAATCAATATCAAGATAACCTTAGGCACAAGCAAGAACACAATATACATACCTCCTACAGTAACTTCAAGTCAAAATCCAAGTTATATTCATTTTACAACAACCCTTAATAGCAATACAACACCATAGAAGTGACTTAAGCTAATCCAAGTATTATCTTGTAGTTTATCATCCTAAAAACTTAACCAACATACAATCAAGCTTAAGAACAATTAGTAGGCTGTTATACTCACCTTAGACAACAGCAACAACTTGGAATTTCATCCAAATACAGCCCACAACAATCCTCAATGACAACACAACCTCAAAGAGGTGTTGTTCTTCACTAGAACTAAGTTTTGATATTGAAATATGGTGTAATCACTTTGGAATCACTTCAAACCCTTGTGGTATATATTTAGGAGGGTTAGGAGAAGTTTGGAGACGAATATTAGTTGAAAAATGAGCAAAAATAGGCGTCCAAATCGTTTATAAATTGAAGTAGGTCAACCACCGCCTAAGTGGGTCCCATTGGGAGCTGGTTGCGCGGTCTCGCGAAAACACAAATATCTCTCTACTCCAATGTCGTATTGACGAAAGGTTTAATGTGTTAGAAATTAGACTCGTAGATCTTCAATTTGGTAGGTAGAACACCCCATGATTCCAAGTATATTTTGAGAAATTCTCAGATACATTTGACTTAAATTTCAGCAAATTTATGAATGTAACTTGTGATGACCTTTGCCTACTCTTGTTTCACAACTTGCTTGCCTTAAAAATGTACAAAATGGATATTATACGACTAAAATAACTCATAGAATAACCCCCTTATCATGTAAGAAACCTAGTCTCACCCCAAAGTACATGTTATAACATTCCAAACTTGTCGACTTTTGACGAAACTTATTTTCTTCAATTGGTTTAGCTTCTAATATTTCCAACCCTCTTAGTACTCGTTATTCATGATCTTAAATATTTGTAACCTCCAAGGTAACATGATTAACTTACTTTATTTTCCTCCAAATATAATCTCATTTCCGAGCTTACATCAATGACTTACGACGTACTCTCACGTATGAAAACTTGGGGTGTAACAGTTAATTCCTCTATGGGATTCGACTCCGAACTCATAAATTAGATTATATTTGCAACGATCTTTAGACATTTCAAGAGACACAATTGGGAGTGATTGAATTTTGGCATTGTTCCCGCAGGAACTACTAACTAATTAAAATTGTAATGGATGCTGTCGAGAATAACAATGGGAAAATTAGAAATAAATAGGGTGAAAAAAAGAGTTGTGGCACCTCTTGTGTCGGAAGCTTCTTTATATGATTGGGATCAACCAACCGCAAAAAATCTGGCAACTGAAATTGTCGTCCGTCAGATTAAAGGGAATTCTTTTAAATCACTAACGTCTGCTACATTTGCTGCAAAATAAGGGACTGTTTTCGAAAACTTACATCAAGGATCCGCAACAGCATCTAAATTTCTTTTTTGTGAATTTGTGTCACTAAAAAGTAGCTGAATATGACACCAAAAGCAATCCGATTGTTGCTATTTTTATTCTCAATGACTGGTGAGGCATAGAATTGGCATAATTCACTACCCTAAAACTTTACTACTTAGGAGGAATTGGTCAAGCAGTTTGTGAACAAGTTCTACCCACCTAATAAGACTGCAAAGCAAGTTGATGATATATTGAGCTTCATTTAGAAACCAGCCAAAACATTACAAAAAACTTAGGAGTGGTTCAAGGGAATGTTGGTTAAATATCCACGCCATGGATTTCCAGATCAAATGTTGGACAAAGGTTTTACATGGGATTGTTAGATAACTTAAAGGCCAATATTGATGCTTCAGCAAGTGGAGCATTTTTTAGTAAATCATTTAAAGATTGTAAGATTCTCCTTGAAAATGACTAAAAATTAAGGATGGATGATAAGATATACTACACTCACCCCTGTAGTTCACTCAATAGCTCTAGACCCGAAGAACTCAATAGCCGAGAATATGGCCACTGTGATGACTCAAATGAGCATTCTCACCAAGAAGATTGATGAATCAGGCTTGAAGAAGGTACACATATTTGACACGACTAATGGAGAATTATGCACACCATACATTAACTAACCATATGTGTGCTCGTGGAGCAGTGAAAGTGACAAGAAGAGCTACTAAGAAAATATGAATTACGTGAACAACTTTGGGAGCTAGAGACAAATTAGTCAACACTAGGGACAGTAAAATCAGCAGTATAGGTCAGCATAGCAATAATATAATAATAATTATAATCTTGGAGGAGTATGACTACAGGATCAAGTTGTGTCTTATCAAAGGCAACCTAGATACAATCAGTAGAATCAATATCTATTCTATCAACAACCTCAACAACAATTAGTGAAACAAGATGATGGGTTATCAGCAATCAAAGGTATGTTGCAACAACATTGGGGGCAACAGGATGATTGAATAAATGGTTCACTAAATGCAGGAAAAGGTAGTTGTGCATGACTCGACTATCAAGGCCATTGATCCAGCTGGGGCAAATATTTATAGCTCTAAATAATCGTCCTCATGGGATATTGTCTACAAATAGAAATATCAACTTGAAGGAGCTATGCCCAATAGTTGATGCTCGTAAGTTTGAGAATTGGTAGAGATCTTGATCTAGAGCAGAAAAGTTCGAGCTAGTCACCCAACAACGACGCTTGAGTCTAGACCATATAAAGTAGTTATACTAATTGATCTAACAGAGGTAATAGTACAACAAGCTCAAGAGGATACAAGAAAAGATAAGAGGTTGCAAAAGAAATTGAACAAGTGCAACAGAAGCTATCAGAAAAGTGCTTGAGCAGGAACTAGCTCAAGTCACAAGAAAGAAGCGAATTCCACCACCCTTCCGGTAAAGGTTGGCTAAATATCATAAAGATGACAAGTACAAAAAGTTCATGGAGATGTTGAACCAGATTAAGGTAAATATTCCAATGATAGATTCATTGAGAGAGATGATATAATATACTAGAATGATGCAGGACTTGACGTCTCCCAAGTTCGACTTTCAAGACCTGGCCACTGTAACATTTACTCAAAATTGTATTGTTATGTTTACAAGGCCTATATCTGAGAATATGTTTAATCCTAAGGGTTTCTCAATTTCATGCACCATAGATATCTATGCATTTTCCAAACCGCTATATGATTTGGAGGCGAACATAAATTTGAAGCCCTTGTATATCCATAAAAAGTTAGGCATTGGAAAAGCATGGCGTACATCTATGTTGACGTTGCTGATGGTAAAGAGGCCATCATGTATACTTGATGATATACTCGTGCATGTTGGAAGATTTGCGTTTCCTACAGACTTTGTCATTCTGGACTGTTAGGTTGATGCGGAGATTCCCATAATTTTGGGAAGGTTGTTCTTGACCACTGGGAGAATATTGATTGATTATGAAACAGAGGAGCTCAAGATGAGACTAAACTATGAAGAAATAACTTTTAATGTGGAAAACTCCATGTGGATAGCTAGTGAGTTTGCAAATTATTCGTTAAAAGGTGCGGTAGATGTGATCATACATGGGGAAGATGAGTCACTTAATGCGAAAGACCCTTTAGTAGCTTGTATAATGAACTTAGAAGAGGTAGATTATGAAAACATGGTGGAGTGAGTCTTGGATCTTGAAGACCAATAGTACCAAAAAAGGGAGGTCGAATTCGAGTCATTACACTTTGAAGAAAGGAAGACTCCTCCAACTAAGACATCGATTGAGGAGCCACCCTAGTTGGAGCTTAATCGTTCCCAACAAGCCTCAGGTATGCTTTCTTGGTACCTAACTAGACATTACCTATAATTATCTCGTCTGGTTTGCTATATGTGCAGGTAGAAGAGCTTTTGCAGGTTTTGAAGGTACGCAAGACTACAATTGGTTGGACCATTACAGATATAAAGAGCTTCAGCCAGCCTTTTGGAAGCATAAGATTCTACTGGAAGAAGGGCGCAAACCTTCCAGAGAACATCAAAGAAAGCTGAATCCAAATATGAAAGAAGTGGTGAGAAAGAGGTGATTAAATGGTTAGATGTGGGAGTCATCTTCCCCATCTCAGATAACAACTAGGTGAGCCCAGTTCAATATGTTCCGAATAAAGGTGGGATGACTGTGGTACAAAACAAGAACAACAAGTTAGTCTCAACTAGAATAGTCACGATACTACAGGAAATTGAAAGTCACCCGAAAGGACCATTTTCCCTTGTCGTTTATTAATCAGATGTTGGATAAATTGGCATGGATATCCCACTTTTACTTCATTGATGGATACTTGGGAAAGAACCAGATCTCTATGTCCCATGAGTATAGAGAGAAAATGTCAATCACATATCTGTATGGCATTTATGCTTTTTGGAGGATATCGTTTAGCTTATGCAATGCATTCGCCACATTTTAGAGGTGTATGATGGACATCACTAACCTGGTTGAGGACATTTTCATGGATGATTTCTCAGTAGTGGGAAATTCATTTAATTATTGCATTGTAAATTTGAAAAAAGTGTTAAGAAGGTGCAAAGAAAACAATCTGGTGCTAAATTAGTAGAAGTGTCATTTTATGGTACAAGAAGGTAGGGCACCGTGTGTCAAAGAAGGGTATTAAGGCCGACTGTGCTAAGGTTGACATGATAGAAAGTCGCCAACGCCCACTTCGGTCAAGGTAATAAGGAGTTTCCTTGGCCACACCGATTTCTACAGGAGATTTGAAAGAGATTTTTCTAAAATTTCTAACTCTTTGCGTAAACTACTTGAAAAAGATCACCCCCTTTGTGTTCTCTAATAATTGTAGGGTAGTGTTTGAGCATCTAAAGAAGAGACTAGTGATGATTGATAACTATAAATTCTTGCCTATCTTATGCTCTCTTTTGCTTAGGTTTTGGATAAAAAATGTGTAAAAATATTCCCGAAAACTAACTTATTGTGCTTGTTTGCAGGGTTTGGTCAAAGAGAAGCAAGAAAGTCATAACCACCTCATAAAAGAGTTAAACCTGCACAAGTTCAAAGCAGGGCTAAAAGCGCTGACAGCAATGAAATAGTGTGGTCGCGGAAGGTCCACCGCTGAGGCGACCAGAATTATGTTCTCAGCGGAATTGTAGTTTAGAGAAGGCAATTTTGACACAACAGACACCGCTGACCGCGGAGAAATAGAGTGGCAGCAAAATACTTGCCACGGCCGCAATCCACATTCCGTTGAGGGCGAAATTGAGAATCAGCGGACTAAAAATTTAAGCTCAAATAAAGAGCGCGGTCCGCGAACATATTACACGGCCGCGGTTGAAGACAATGCTAAGGTAGTTGCTTTTATACTCCCAGCAAAATCAAGTCCAATCCCAATCCAAAAGAGAAGAACCGCGGTCCGCACTTGCTTTTGTGCGGCTGCGGAAGTCCAAGTGCTGAGGTGCCCAGTTTTTCGTTGTCAGCGGAACCTCCATAAGGGTATTTTTGTTCAGTAATTTTAGCTGTGTATAAATAGATCTTTTTCAGATTTTTAGGGTATCTTTGGTACTGAAGAGCTCGTGAACCGTCGTACTTAGCTATTTTGAGTAATTTTAGAGTAACTTTAGCTATTAATCTTAGATTTTATTCTTGTAATCAACATTTATGGCTTATATTTCATCTTCATCTTTGATTTCTACCTTTATTATGAGTAGCTAAACCCATTAGCTAGGGTTGTGAACTAACCCTAGTGTGAGTATTTAATGGGTCTTCTATTTTAGGGCTTGATTGTTTATGGGTTAGTGATATTTAGCTTGATTCATGCTATAATTGTAGAATTAGTAATTGCAAATAGTGATTCGTGCCTTTATGACTTAGACTGTTCTTGAGAAAGAGAGACTAAGTCTAGAAAATTCAGGCTAACAAGGAATTGGGGTGCATTCAAGAGATTGATAGCCCCAATCAAAGGGTTAAACCTAGAGATAGTAATACCCGACTTGAGCCAATTTTACTTGTATTGTTTGAACACCCAATTGGGCTTGAGAAAGCCAATTAGGGCAAAGTCACTCAAACTACCGAGAGGTATAGAATGAGTAATTGTGTGTAATGGTTATATCACGACCCCTAATATTACAAGCTTGTCCTAAATTTTAGATCCCATTAGATAATCGCCTAGGTGTAAGTCACTTCCATAGTGCCTTTTATCACTTGAGAAAACCCTTACAAAAATATTGTACTTAGCTTATTTTTCAATAATCAGTAGCATTAAAAGTAGTATAGAAATAAATCCAACATGTTTAGAAGTGCAATTAAAAGCAATGCACATAGCTAGATTAGATAGAAACCCAATTACAAACCAATATTAACTCCCTGTGGAAATCTATCCCGACTCTTCGGGTAAAAGCTGCATCGACCACTCCTCGCTATTCTATAGTGTTGTAGGGTTGGAGCCGACCACTTTTTGGCGTTGTTGCTAGGGAGTTAAATGGTTTTGGCTATCTATTTGACTAGTTGTGTGTCTTGTTTATCTTTCCTTCTGTCTTACTAACTTTAGTGAGTTAATCGATTCAGGTATAAAATGGCAAATAATGATCCTAACGGAAATGTTATCTCGGGGGAGGAGGTAGATGATAATGGTGAAGATGAGGTGCCTCTAGTACCTCAAGGCCAAAGAAGAGGCCGCACACCAATGATAATATTCCAGACCCTCCCCCAGCTCCTCCAGAGTGGCTCTTCGGGTGCTTCCAAATGAAGGGTACGCAAGTGCAATTGTCCCACCTCAGATCCGGGCAGGAAATTTTCAGATTACAAATGTCATGTTGACCTTATTAGAGCAAAGAGGGTACTTCATAGGTGCTCCCCATCAGAATACATATAAACATCTAAAGGGCTTTGTGGATACCAGCTAGGGTAGCAAACAAACAAATGTGGCGGAGGATGCATTGAGACTAAGATTATTCCTTTTTTCACTTAGAGAGAAAGCTTTGGACTGGCTCGAAAGACTCCCCAACCATTCCGTCACTACGTGGGATGAGTTGGCCGACAGGTTTATAGCCAAGTTTTTCTCACCGGAACATATGGCTTCATTAAGGGATGAGATCTTAGCACTTAAATAGGAACCAAATGAACCCCTTCATGAGATATGGGATAGATATAAAACTATGGTAAAGGAATGCCAAAACAATGACATGACTAAAGCAATGATCCAATAGATATTTTATCGGGGTATAAACATGACCAATCAATGTGTGGTAAACCAGCTAGCAGAGGGTAATTTTATGAAGCTGCCTTATGTTGAGGCCTGTGTGATTCTTGATGAGATGGTTGATACTTCCTCAGCCTGGCAGAGTCAGGCAAATGTTCGTTAGGGGGACCCTTATGTCATAAACCTTCACAAGGAACTGCAAGACCATGGACAAACCATAGTTGAGTTGACAACAACCATGAACCCGTTAGCCAAAGCACAACTTTAGCAGATTCAGGGACCAAAACAAGTGAATGCAATGGAAGGCGTTAATCTATTGGTGAATAAGAGGAGACAATATGGGCAACAAATGCAAGGTAATCAAGATCAATATGAGCAAGGTAGCAATGGGTACAACCATGATGATGAATATTATGAGCAAAGTGAAGAGGTTTTGTATGCCAACATTTATCAAGGCCAACGAGGTAATGCTCCAAATCAACAATGGAGATCGCAAGGGAATAATCAGAATTGGGGCAACCAAGGCCAAGGAAACTGGAACAATAAAAACAACAACTCAAATAATAGGGGGAACAACGACCAAAATTGGGTTAACAACAACAATTGGGGTGGCAACAACAACCAAGGAGTTTGGAATAATAGTAATCAAGGTAATCGAGGGCCGGGTTTTCAAAGGCCTCCAATGTTTCAACACCCAAACAATCAGCCTCCATTTCCGTCCCAAGGTCCTAGCTCATCCAAAAATGAGATGGGACGAATTGAGTCAATGTTTGAGCAAATGATGAAGAAGAACACCGACTTCGATGCACAATTGGCATCCCATAATACCTCTATCCGCAATCTAGAGGTCCAACTTGGTCAGATTTTGCAAGATTCAAACACTCGCCCTAAGGGGGCACTACCTAGTGACACTGTAGTAAACCCAAAGGGTGGGAACAATATCATCCATGCAATGGAGATGACCACAAGGAGAGGTAGAGGTGGTGAAGCACGTACCTCCAAGCAAAAGGAAGTTGTGAGTGATGATGTTGAAGTGCAAAATGCTGATGATCCTATAGTTCTTGAGCAAGTGAGTGAAGAAAAGTTGGATGATGAGGTGAGAATTGATATTCATGACAATGAGGAGGAGACTCAAAATGACGTGAACCCATCTAGGGAATACGTGATAGACATGTTGGAAATGGTAATGCCTAAAGCCAAGGCCCCTTTGCCTAGGCCTCCTCCACCTTACCCTCAAAGACTTGCAAAGCAGAAGAATGAAAACCAGTTCAAGAAGTTTATTGAGATGATGAAAAGTTTGTCGATCAATGTGCCCTTGGTGGAAGCTCTTGAGCAAATGTCGGGATACGCCAATTTTATGAAAGACTTGGTAACTAAAAAGAGATCTATGGATTGTGAGACCATTAAAATGACTCATCAAGTGAGTGCCATTGTGCACTCGATGGCTCCAAAGCTTGAAGATCCCGGTGCATTTACCATTTCATGTACAATTGGGAGTGCGGATTTTGCAAAGGCATTGTGTGATTTGGGAGCTAGTATAAATTTGATGCCTTACTACATATTCAAAACTTTAGGTATTGGTCAACCGAGAGCTACTTCAATGAGATTGAAAATGGCCGATTACAATGAAGAGGCCGCTTGGTATTATTGATGATGTTCTTGTCCGGGTGGACAAGTTTATTTTGCCTGCAGATTTTGATTCTGGACTGCGAAATCGACTATGAGGTGCCGACAATCTTGGGAAGGCCTTTCCTAGCAACAAAGAAGGCATTGGTTGATGTGGAAGCAGGGGAGCTCACCTTTTGGGTGGGTGACAAAAAAGTTGTCTTCCACGTGTGCAAATCAATGAGGCAGTCGAATAGTACTGAGGTTTGTTCTTTTGTGGATCTGGTGATGGAGGTGATAGTTGATGACACGAGTGCCATGATCAATGTGGAAGATCCTTTGGAAGTTGTATTGCTGAACCATGATGTGACCGAGGATGAAGGCTTGGTAGAGTGTGTCAATGCCTTACACGGAATGGGCTCTTACTCCTATGAGCCCCGTAAACTCTCCTTGGATCTAGAGAACAGAAAGAATCCACCAACAAAGCCCTTAATTGAGGAACCTCCCGCATTAGAGTTGAAGCCTTTTCCTCCGCACCTTAGGTATGAATTCTTGGGCCCTTGTTCAACTTTACCTGTTATTCTTTCTTCTTGCCTTACTAACATGCAGGTAGATTCCGCCCTTGAGGTGCTTCAAAGAAGGAAGAGGGCAATTGGATGGACTCTAGCTAATATTCGGGGAATAAGCCCCGCCTTTTGCATGCACAAAATTATACTTGAGGATGATGCCAAACCCTCCATGGAACATCAAAGGAGGTTGAACGAGGCTATGAAAGAGGTCGTCAAGAAGGAAGTTATCAAATGGCTAGATACAGGGGTTGTGTATCCCCTCTGGGATAGTTCATGGACTTCACCAGTACAATGTGTGTCCAAAAGAGGAGGTATGACTGTGGTCACAAATGAGCAAAATGAGTTGATCCCCACTAGGATTGTCACTGGATTGAGGGTATGCATGGACTATCGAAAGCTGAACAAAGTGACCCGCAAAGATCATTTCTCAGTGCCCTTTCATGACCAAATACTGGATAGACTTTCTAGGCGTTCCTACTATTGCTTTTTGGATGGGTACTCAGGCTACAACTAGATTTTGATTGCACCAGAGGACTAGGAGAAAACCACCTTCACATGTCTGTATGGCACCTTTGCATTTTCCCGGATGCCATTTGGTTTGTTTAATGCACTGGCTACCTTTCAGCAGTGTATGATGGCTATATTTACTGACATGGTGGAGGACTTCTTGGAAGTGTTCATGGATGATTTTAGTGTTATGGGTGACTCTTTTGAAGAATGTTTGGGAAATCTTGACAAAGTGTTGGCCCGATGTGAGGAGACAAATCTAGTGCTTAATTGGGAAAAATGCCACTTTGTGGTCGAGGTGGGCATTGTCCTTGACCATAAGATCTCAAAGAACGGTATCGAAGTGGACAAAACGAAGATTGAAGTGATTTCAAAACTCCCTCCTCCTACTTTAGTCAAAGTAGTGAGGAGCTTTCTTGGGCATGCGGGGTTCTACCGAAGGTTCATCAAGGACTTTTCCAAAGTGGTGAATACCTTGTGCAAATTGTTAGATAAGGATGCAAAGTTTGTGTTTAATGATGAGTGCATGAAAGCTTTTGAGCTTCTCAAGTATAGATTGACGACCACTCCCATCATCACTGCACCCAATTGGAGCTTGCCTTTTGAGCTCATGTGTGATGTTAGTGACGTTGCGGTAGGAGCGGTCTTGGGGCAAAGGGTGAACAAGATGCTTCATCCGGTGTACTATGAAAGCAAAACTATGAATAATGCCCACGTTAATTACACGGTGACAGAGAAAAAGTTGCTAGTAATTGTGTTTGCAATGGAGAAGTTTAGGCCTTACCTCATGGGTTCCAAAGTGATTGTTTGTACTGATCACGCGGCACTTCGTTACTTGATGACCAAAAAGGATTCTAAGGCTAGATTGATGAGATAGATTTTGTTGCTTCAAGAATTTGACCTAGAGATTGTTGATCGGGAAGGTTGTAAAAACCAAATGGCGGACCACTTATCCCGCTTGGATGAGGAGGGGAGACCTAAAGATGGTCTCGAAATTAATGATGCATTCTCGGATGAGAAACTCCTCTCAGTTTCTTTAAATAGTATGCCTTGGTTCACTGATGTGGCCAATTTTCTTGTGACCGCATTGTTCCGAGTGAGCTCTCTTCTAATCAAAGGAAGAAGCTTAAACGGGACAGCTTGTATTATTACTGGGATGATCCTTATCTTTTCAAGATTTGTAATGATGGTGTGATCCTTATCTTTTCAACATCTATTCTTGATGCTTGCCATTCCTCGCCTTATGGTAGTCATCATGGTGGAGCGAGAACTGCTTCAAAGGTTCTTAGTTGTGGTTTTTATTGGCCTACTTTGTATAAAGATGTTGGTGAGCTTGTCAAGAGATGTGATGAATGTCAGAGAGCAGGTGGAATTTCCAAGAAGAATGAAATATCTCTCACCACTATTCTTGAGGTTGACATTTTTGACGTGTGGGGCATAGACTTCATGGGGCCTTTTGTAAGTTCATGTGGCAACACTTATATTCTGGTGGCCGTTGATTATGTTTCCAAGTGGGTTGAGGCCGTGGATTTGCCCAACAATGAAGCCCGGAGTGTGGTGGTGTTTCTCAAGAAAAATATCTTCACACAATTTGGCACTCCTCGGGCAATCATCAGTGATGGGGGTTCTCTTTTCTGCAATAAGGCATTTGACAGTTTGCTTGCAAAGAGTGGTGTCAATCACAAGGTATCAACCCCTTGTCATCATCAGGCTAGTGGACAAGTTGAGGTCTCAAACAGGGAGATAAAGAGCATATTATCAAAAATTGTCAATACAAATAGGACTGACTGGTCAAGGAAACTGGATGATGCTTTGTGGGCTTACAGAACTGCTTATAAGACTCCAATTGGTATGTCTACGTACCAGTTGGTATTTGGGAAAGCGTTCCATCTCCCGGTTGAGTTAGAGCACAAGGCAATGTGGGTGCTTAGGAGGTTAAATCTCGAGTGGGATGTTGTAGCAAATCGGAGCAATTCAATGAGCTAGATAAGTTCCGATTTCATGCCTATTCCAGCTCGTCCTTGTATAAGGACAAGATGAAGTTCTTACATGACAAATATGCATGGAGAAAAGAATTCAAGGAAGGTGACTTGGTTCTCTTATTCAACTCTCGGTTACGACTGTTTTCGGGAAAGCTCAAGTTAAAATGGAATAGCCCTTTTGAAGTGGTACACGTGACTATATTTGGTGCTTTTCATTTGAAGAATAAAAATGGTAAACTTTTCAAAGTTAATGGGCACCGAGTCAAACACTACCTAGGAAAATTTGATGACAGCCACATGGTGGCCTTGATCAATTTCAAATGATGATGGTAATATGCGTCGTGTCACGATGTTAAATCAGGCGCTTCTTGGGAGGCAACCCATGTGTTTTTCTTCTTTTTGATTTTCTTCTTAGTGTAGGATTTATTTTGGACTAACTGGTTATGAGATGTGTGTAGGAATTTTGATGCAGTGCAGGACAATACTGAAATTTTTTGGCTAAGTCTGTAATTGGATCGCTGACCGCACTCAAAATTCGCAGTTCGGGTAACCTTTTCGCGGGGGAGTAATTTGGTAACGGTCGCGAGCTTGAAAAGGCCAAAATGTGAACTCTCTGAAGTTTGAACCGCGTCAACGGTAGCTTTTTTGCGGTCAGCGGACCCTTTTCGCAGCCTCGGTCATTTGTTTACTCTCAGCGGTAAGGATGATTCTGCAGCTCTTCAGAATAGTAAAAGCGCGGACCGCGGTGGAAGTCCGCGGTCGCGCTAGGTAAAATTTGTTGGCCCAAGGGCTTTTTAGTATAAATAGAAGGTCATCAGACCTTTTGCCCTTTTCGCTCCTTGCTCTCTCAAAAGAAATTTTTACTGTTCATCGCTCTACATTGAGCCCTAATATGCAATAACACCAAATTAGAAGTCCATTTCCATCACTCATCAAACACCTGGTATGCTCAATTATGATATTGTTTTAAATTTGTGCTTTTCTTTTCTTTTAGTTTTAGCTTTTTCTCTCTTTTTAAATAAGGGTTTGATTAATCCCCATAATCTAGGCATTGAGATTCAAAATTCATGTGGGTAACTATTGTGTAGGCCTAATAGGGGGTGGGGTTGCTTATTTTAGCACCTAAATTGTTTAATTTACATGCTAAGTGAAACTCGTCAGTGCCTGTAATTATTGAATTCCGCGGCCGCGGATGTAATTCTACGGTCAGTGTTCATGTGAAAGCTTGAGTTAAAATTTGGTTGAATTCCGCGATCAGCGGTGGAAATATTGCTGACAGCGGCCGGCTTTACGCGGCCGCGCTTCATTTTTCGTGGACAACGGAATTTAAGTTCAGAGAGGTGCAAAACTAGGTCCGCGACCGCGATTGTTTTTCCGCGGACAGTGGTGTAACTTCTGCAGCCGTGCCCAAAATTCCGCTCTCAATGGTTCTTTAGATTCAGAGGTTGGGTAGTCTGATCCCCAGTCTCCGTGGTTGCAGACCTTTTTCCGCTGTCAGCGGTACCCATTCCGCGGCCGCCCACCTTTTTCTATTGTCAGCGGACCTGTGCTATGAAACACTGTCAAATTTTCATCTGTTTTTCTATGCTGATTCTTCTAACACCAATACTAATGATCTTTCACTGATTTTCTCTGCAGACAATGGTATGATCTAAAGGTGACGGTAATGCACAAAAAGGGAGGGCTGAATCCTTCCGAGACAGGGGAAGAGGAGGTCAAGAAAGGACCAAATTACCCTTAGCGATCCAGAAATCAATAGGAAAGTTGAGGAAAACAATCAAAGCTGCGGACAGAGCCACATCCCATTTAGAGGGTAGTGATTATGTTCCTTCCCGGGAGGCTTCGAAAGGGAGTCTAGTGCCAACCCATATTTCCGTAGACTTCCAGGGGAGATTCCAATTGAGAGACGAGCCTACACCCCCAACTTCCCCTACATCTCCTGATTCTTGTGAGTCGTCTGATGGCTCAGAGGAAAGTAGTGAGTCTTCAGCATCATCCTTTTCTACAGTTTTTCCTCCTAGACATGAACCAATTGATGTAGATGTTGAGACCCCTGATGACGGGAGGGGTGATGACACCCAAATAAGTAGGATGGAGAGAACAAAGAACTCGGTGGTATGGCAAGAAAGATTTGTCCGTGAGAAAGACTACCACAAATTCCGGGAGTGGTGGGCTCAGAGGTCACTTACACATGAGAGGCACTTCATAGAAAGGGATCTTCTACCCCACAATCCCAATGTGAAGAGGCAATTCGATGAAAGAGCGGGGTGGAAATTCTTCACAAACAACTTGCCGGATGCCAATGAACATTTGGTCAAGGAGTTTTACTCTAATGTCGCCCACATCAAAAAGGGCACATTTTTTACCAAAGTACGGAACAAGAAGATAAAATTTAATGGAAAGACTCTGAACGATTATGTTGGGTTCAATGACGAGGATGAGTCCTTGTATTTGGAGAAGGTGGTCATGGATGCATTGGCTCGCCCGTGGCTGGCATCAGTGATTACTCTCCGGGGGACTACTCAAGCTTGGCTGACATCTGGGGTCCCAATCTACAGGAACACTCTGAGCTTTGAGGCTAAAGGTTGGGAGACATTTGTGTGTAGCCGGTTAGATCCCACTACTCATGATAGTTATATGCCGGTCTCCCGGGCGATTATAGTGGGGGCCATCATGGCAGGGTACCCAATCAACATCGGGAATATAATGTCCAGGGTGATCACCAGAGTGGTCAACCAGAACGAGAGCTCCTACCCGTTCCCGAACTTCCTCACTATGTACCTGGAGGATCAGGAAGTTGAGGGAAAGAATTTTGATACCAATGTGAAATGCAAGAGGCCCTTCTCCTAGTACAATCTTCAGGGGTCCAACAACCCTAAGGCCAAGGTCAAAGCCTCCACTTCCACTGGCCAGTCTGAAGAGCCAGGGGTGGTGGCTACTGGTTTCGAGCCTCCTACTGCCATACCACATCCACTCTCCGGACCATATACCTTCATGCCTTCTTCGGTACCTTCTTCATCAGCTTACCCTCTCATTGCACTGAGGGTTAAACTTTTTCCAGCATCAACAACTAGATGCAGGCAGGCAACTACATCAAAGCTGTCTTACATATCCAGCACAGTGGCAGCTCAGTCAGTTCCAGCTCAGCCTCAGGTGCCCACTTCAATGGAAGAATCTCTAAAGGAGATTTTGGACAACTAGAAGAAGCTCCCAGACAACCAGAAGCTCATCATGGATGCTTTGGAGGCACAGGGAAAGGCAATCACGAACCTGAGCAAGCAGACAAAGAAAATGAAGAAAACTTAGGCTTCCAAGGATTCGGTAAAGCTACTGAGGAAGGAGGTGGAAAAGATTAGATTAGATGGGAACATTCCATTGGAGCTACTATTTGAGGAACTAGTTCCAGCAGCTCAGGCAGCACAGGCACTGGAGCAGGAGGCTGACAAAGAGCCTATGAGGAGAGGGGTGATTCCCTAGACAAATAACTTAGAGATTTAGCTAGAGGACCCCGAAAGAGGTGACCCAGGGACCCAGCCATAGGACCCCATTGATATGCAGGACCCCATGCAGACAGAGGATCCATAGGGAGTTTTCTTTACTCTCTAACCCCTCCTTGATCTTATTTTTTACTTTTAACATTGAGGACAATGCTAGTTTTTATTTGGGGGTGGTTCTATTTTGATTGATTTGGTTACTAGTATGTAATTAATGATACTTATTTTTCTTTATCGTTACTTTTCGCTTTTGTTATGTATATAACTTTACCATTTATTTTTCACTTTCGTTATTTTTCACTTTTGGTATGTATATAACTCTACCATTCCATGTATATTTTCATTCCCCTTTTATGTATATTCGTCTCAATCCCCTATTATATATATTCAGTTTACTTTTCGTATTTTACTTTATAACTTCTTTTACATTTTTTCTTAATAGCATAGCTTCTTATTTCATTTAGTAGCTTCTTTTTCAATTTGTAGCCTCTTACTTTTACAAGTTTTCATGATTAATAAGCCTTTGGTTTTCTTAATGCCACAGTTCTTTCCAAAGTTGGAATTTGTGTGAACCGGGTGGCTCTTCCCGATGATGGATGGCATGATAGCCTTCTTAAGGGTTTGAGTCCGTTTTCTTTATGTTTTTGTGTAAATAGTAGTAAAGAATAAAAGTGTCTCAGGAATTACTTCACTTGGGCCTAACACATTTACCTTTGACCTTATGGTTAGAAACAAGTTGATTTGAAAAGAATGGTACTAGCTGTGACCTTTAGACTCTTGTGTTGGTAAACAATCATCGAGTGTTTTTTAGGAGCCATTTGTGTTGCTCAATCTTAGCTAAGGTTGTTGTGGACCCTCGACTCTGTTCTCTTTAGCAATCCAATAGCTTGTGAGGTGAGGTATTGATTTGCAAGTCCAAGTCCCGTGCCAATAAGTATAGAACTTGCCCTGAATGTTTGTCTAGACGAAATTCTAAGTGTAGCTCGACTTGAGAAATGATTATAGGCTCTCCTTGATCCAAATTCAAAACTTGAAAGCATCCATAGCCTACCAAATATGATATCCCTAGTCAACTCCGTTGAGCCATAGCCCTTGTTCTTTCAATAACCATGATACAAGCCTTTATCCGATCTAAAATGACCCTCTCTTGGCACCCGATCTTTCCTTAGCACAATTGGAAAACGCATAAGTTTGGGGGGGAGACGAGGAATGCAAAAGATATAAAAGGTACAAAATGAAGAAAAGGGAATGCAAAAAGAAAAAGAAAGAAAAGCCAAAAAGCCAAAAAAAGAAAATGAACAATGTAGAAAAAGAAGGGATTCAATAAAAAGCAATGATGAAAGGCTTGGAATAATTAGAAAGGAGAAAATGATTGTCATGAACAAGAAAGAGTGACAATGTGTCTCTCTAGTCCCCTAAGGAAGAAGAAAATGACTCAAAGAGTCAAGAAAATGTGAGCCGAAATGAGAAACTGAAGTACTTAAGTAAAGATGAAACCTACATAGACCTATATACCCTACCTTGAACCAAAAGCCTTCATTACATTCCCACAAAAACTCTATATGATTTCAAGTTGAGTGAGCTTACATTAGTAGTGATTCACATGAGGGGCAAGCTTATGGTACTTGGAGCCGGACTTGTGACCTTCCTTTGAGAGAGATGGCTGTATTTTTCCACAATCCTTGTTCTGAGTGCTATAATCTAAAGTGAAATTTGCTTATGGAGAGTAGAGGAGAAAGATTTTGGGTTCCACAGTGACCTACGTAGTAGAGCGAGCGTCCTTGATGAGTTAAGTCAACTCTTGATGCTCTTGTGTCGTACTAGAGCCATGGTACTAAAATGGTTGTGCGTTGTTAATAATACATTTGTGTTGAGGGTAATTGTTAGTCCTAATTGATGCTTGCTAAAGTCACCTTAGAACAACAGAAATTCTTCTTTCTTTTACCTTGTGGATGTGGGAATTACTTTATTTCCTTGAGGACAAGCAAAAGCTTAAGTTTGGAGGAGTTGATAATTACGGATTCTAGCCTATCTTATGCGCTCTTTTGCTTAGGTTTTGGATAAAAAATGTGTGAAAGTATTCCCGAAAACTAACTTATTGTGCTTGTTTGCAGGGTTTGGTCAAAATAAATCAAAAAAGTCATAACCAGCTCATAAAGGAGTTAAACCTGCATAAGTTCAAAGCTGAGCTAAAAGCAACGACAACAATGAAATAGTGCGGTCGCGGAAGGTCCACCGCTGAGGCGACCAGAATTACTCTCTCAGCGGAATTGAGGTTCAGAGAAGGAAATTTTGGCACAACAGACACTGCTGACCGCGGTAAAATAGAGCGACAGCGAAATACTTGCCGCGGTCGCGGTCCACATTCTACTGAGGGCGAAATTGAGAATCAGAGGACTGAAAATTTGAGCTCAAATGAAGAACGCGGTCCGCGAACATATTATGCGGCCGCGGTTGAAGACAACGCTGAGGCGGTTGCTTTTACGCTCCCAACTAAATCAAGTCCAGTCCTAGTCCAAAATAGATGAATCGCGGTCCGCGCTTGCTTTTGCGTGGCCGCGAAAGTTCAAGCGCTAAGGCGCCCAATTTTTCGCTGTCAGCGGAACCTTCGTAGGGGTATTTTTATCCAGTAATTTCAGCTGTGCATAAATAGATCTTTTTCAGATTTTTAGGGTATCTTTGGTAATGAAGAGCTCGTGAACCATCGTATTTAGCTATTTTGAGTAATTTTAGAGTAACTTTAGCTATTAATCTTAGATTTTATTCTTGTAATCAACATTTATGGCTTATATTTCATCTTCATCTTTGATTTCTACCTTTATTATGAGTATCTAAACCCATTAGCTAGGGTATGACCCAACCCTAGTGTGGGTATTTAATGGGTCTTCTATTTTAGGGCTTGATTATTTATGGGTTAGTGATGTTTAGCTTGATTTATGCTTTAATTATAGAATTAGTGGTTGCAAATACTAATTCGTGCCTTTATGACTTAGACTCTTCTTGAGAAAGAGAGACTAAGTCTAGCAAATTCAGGCTAACAAGGAATTGGGGTGCATTCAAGAGATTGGTAGCCCCAATTAAAGGGTTAAACCTAGAGATAGTAATACCCGACTTGAGCCAATTTTACTTGTATTATTTGAACACCCAATTGGGCTTGAGAAAGCCAATTAGGGCAAAATCACTCAAACTACTGAGAGGTATAGAGTGAGTAATTTTGTGTAATGGTTATATCACGACCCCTAACATTACAAGCTTGTCCTAAATTTTAGATCTCATTAGATACTCGCCTAGGTGTAAGTCACTTCCCTAGTGCCTTTTATCACTTAAGAAAACCCTTACAAAAATATTGTACTTAGCTTATTTTTCAGTAATCAGTAGCATTAAAAGTAGTATAGAAATAAATCCAACATGTTTAGAAGCGCAATTAAAAGCAATGCACATAGCTAGATTAGATAGAAACCCAATTCCAAACCAATATTAACTCCCTATGGAAATCTATCCCGACCCTTCGGGTAAAAGCTGCATCGACCACTTCTCGCCATTCTATAGTTTTGTAGGGTTGGAGCCGATCAATGACACCAATCATAGTTGCACATAACTGGGAGCAACCGTTTGAGCTTATGTGCCATGCAAGTGAATCTACTGTGTCATGATCCCAATCTCCTACCATAGAATGGTGTGATGGCACCTAGTCTCTAAAGTTAGGTAAGCCTAAGACATATGAAGAAATAACGGAAATAATAACAGAACTTCGAATTTAAACCAACCAGCTATCATAAAAGAACTCCACCTTACTGCTGATATTAACTCCCAAAATTTGGTGAGACTAAGTCATAAGCTCTACACGAGTATACTGAAACATCCCTAATACATCATTATCTAAGCAAAGAGTATGCAATAGAAAAACAAGGACATAGGGTGACTCTAAGCTCTTTGAACGCCGACAGGTATACCTTGAAGTCTCTGATCTGGAAGCTCTACTCACTGATGCCTAGACTGGTATGAGGTACCTGGATCAACACAAAAAGATATGCAGAAGTATAGTATGAGTACACCACAATGGTACCTAGTAAGCACCAAGCCTAACCTCGATAGAGTAGTGACGAGGCCAGGTCAAGAAACTTACTAGGATAAAAATAAGAAATTGAACATGTATAATTCAGTTTAATAATGTAAATAAGGGTAAAAGAGGCAATAAGGAAATACAACAAGATATATATTGCAACTGAATTTAAAGCAGTAAATGTAACAAGGAAGGAACACATAATAAGAACATCACGGAAACAATACGGACAAATACAAGTGAGGTAAATGAGAGATAACATCAAGAATCACAAATGAGGTACCGCCTCGTAATCTTATTTCACAATCACAATTTTTCCTTGTATTACTGCGGGAGCATAACATTTAGTTTTGAAAATTATTTTTCCCAAAATAGCTACCCGCGTTTTAGCCCACCTTATCATACCGCGTGGCTTCAAGTGGTTCCCCTACTAGCAACACGCGTATCAAGCCCACTTTATCTCACTGCATGCGTATCAACCCCTATCCTTATACCACTGCATGTGTATCAATATCACAACATATCACAACTCGCACTTCAGGTGCTCAAATACCATAACTTGCCAAAAGAATCAACAATTTCATTTTTTCCACAATAAGTAGCCCATGGCTCAACCACAATGTATACAAGAGTCTCAACAATAGCAACTAAAAGTGAATAGCTCAACAAGAATAGTATTTCAACAATTTACAACTTTGCCTCAATGTGATCACGGCTTTTACAAGTTCCTCAACAATAAGATATTCCAAGAAATAACAACGTCAAGTAAGGTAACTTTATAGTTGAATAATTAACAAGGCAATAAAGAAATAGTAACTTCAAGTAGACATGAGGGGGAAAATAAAAAGTAAGAGTTGGGACAAGTATTAAAAATTTCAAATAAAGCATGTAAGGATACAATAACGATGATAGATATAACATGTTATGATAATTTGATTAAAGGCATGGAAAGAATTTGCATAGCATAAACCTGTCAACTACCACATACAACAAGTGTATTCACTCGTCACCTTACGTACACGGCTCTCACGTACCACAAATGACATAAAACAACTCTAATCCTAAAGGGTAATTCTCTCACACAAAGTTAGTCAAGATAGTTACCTCAAACACGCTAACTCAATCCACTAATAAGTCTTTTCAGTGAATATCCAACTCCGAACGGCCCGAATCTATCCAAAATAACCTTATACTATAAATGCAAACCATAGAAAACTATTCTGGATAATAAAGTTGCAATCTTTAAAGAAAATCAAAAAGTCAACTCATAAAGGCAACCCCAGGCTCGTGTCTCGAAACCTGACCAAACTTACAAATATGAACATCCATTCAATAATGAGTCCAACCATACTAAAATTATTCAATTCTCGACCTCAAATCGCCTTTAGAATCCTCAAAATATAGCTTATGAAGTTTTAACAAATTTTCTCGATTTTTTCAACCCAAAAAACTAATTAAATGGTAATAACAATGATGGATTCATGTATAATAATCAAATCTGAGTAAAAATCACTTACCTCAATCAACTCCTCTAAAATCTCTTCAAACATTGCCCAAAACCGAGGCCTCTAGCTCAAAAAATGAAAAATGGAACCAAACCCTTGATTTGGAAATTAAATATCTGCTGCCAAGTTATTACCTTACGCGATGGCGGACAATCACTCGCGACGGAGAACAAATCCTCTCAGTTTACAAAAGACACTATGCGATCACGTGACAACAGACGCGAATGAGATGGCAGGACATCCCAAGGCTACGCGATCACAGACTACTCCACGCGAACGCGATGAACAACGTGTGCCTCATCACAGTCTCTCCATCTTTCTACGCGATCGCAGTGCACAACATCCCAACCTTCCGCAAATGCGTCCTCATTTATGTGATTGCAAAGAGAAATTGCCCATCTTCTATCAAGGTCCATATGCGATCGCGTCTGGACCTTCGCGACGGCAGTGAAGGAAACCAAAACACAGAAAACCAGCAATCTCAATATAAGAACAAATGGCCCGAACTCAATTCGAAACACACATGGGGACCCCGAGACCCCTTTTGAACATACCAACAAGTCCTATACACGATATGAACTTAGTCGAAGCCTCAAATTACATCAAACAACACCGAAATCAAGAATCGCGCTCCAATTCAAGCCTAATGAGTTTATGAACTTCTAACTTCTAAAACTAATGCCGAATCATACCAAACCAACTCCAAATGATCTCAAATTTTGCACACAAGTCACAAATAAAAAAATTGGCCTATTCAAAATTTGGTAACCGAAATCCAGACCGATATCAATAAAGTCAACTCTCGATCAAACTTCTCAATCTTCTAAGCCTCAACTTTCTAACTTTCGCCAATTTAAGCCAAAACGACCTATGGAGTTCCAAATAAATATCCGGACATACGCCTAAGTCCAAAATTACCATACGAAGCTATCGGAACCATCAAAAGTTCATTCCAGAGCCGTCTATACAAAAGTCAAACTTCGGTCAACTCTTTCAACTTAAGCTTCTTAAAACAAACATTCATCCTCGAATGAGTATATAGACATACCTGAAGTGATGAAAAGATGAGTATAACGGCTAAGAATATCATGCTCGGTCTCCCAACTCGCCTCCTCGACTGGTTGACCCCTCCACTGAACCTTCACTGAAGCAATATTCTTTGACCTCAACTTTTGGACCTGCCTGTCCAAGATGGCCAACGGATCCTCAACATAAGACAAATCCTTGTCCAATTAGACTGAGCTGAAATCTAAAACATGGGATGGAACATTGTGTACTTCCGGAGCATGGAACACCGAATGAACTGTAGATAGACTAGGTGGCAATGCAAGCTTGTAGGCCACCTCTCCTACCCTCTCAAGGATCTCAAAAGCGCCGATAAACCTAGGGCTCAACTTTCCCTTCTTTCCGAAACTCATCACACCCTTCATGGGTGAAACCCAAAGCAAAACTCGCTCTCCAACCATAAATGCAACATCATACCTTCCAATTCGTATAAACTCTTCTGCCTAGATTGGGTTGTACGAGCCGATCTTGGATCAACTTGACCTTCTTCAAGTCATATCGAACAAAACCCATGCCTAATAACTTAGCCTCTACCAACTCAAACCAACCAACTGGGAAACGATACTGTCTCCCATATAGGGCCTCAAAAGGAGCCATCTGAATACTCGATTGGTAGTTGTTGTATGAAAACTCTGCAAGTGGTAAGAACTGATCCCAAGAGCCCTAAATCCATGACACATGCACAAAGCATATCCTCCAATATCTAAATGGTGCGCTCTGGTTGTCCGTCCGTATGGGGGTGAAATAATGTACTCAACTCAACCCATGTGCCTAACTCATATTGTATGGCTCTCCAGAAGTGCGATGTAAACTGCGTGTCCCAGTCAGAGATAATGGATACCGGTATGCCATGAAGTCGGACAATCCTGCGGATATAGATCTGAGCTAGCCGCTTTGAAGAATAGGTAGTCACCACTGGAATGAAATGAGACGACTTGGTCAACCTATCCACAATCACCCATACAGCGTCAAATTTCTTCTGAGTCCCTGGGAGCCCAACAACGAAGTCCATGGTAACACGCTCCCATTTCCACTCTGGAATCTTGAGTCTTTAAAGCAAACCGCCGGTCACTGATGCTCATACTTCACCTGCCGACAATTTAGGCACCGAGCTTCATACTCCACTATGTCTTTATTCATTCTCCTCCACTAGTGGTAGCGCCTAAAAACCTAATACATCTTAGCGATACCCGAATGAATGGAGTACCATGAACTGTGAGCTTCCTAAAAAATCAACTCGCATAGCTCATCCACATTGGGCATATAAAATCGGGCATGCATCCTCAACATACCGTCATCCCTGATAGAAACCTCCTTGGCATCGATGTGCTATATCGTGTCCTTAAGGACATGCAAATAGGGGTTGGCATATTGACGCCCTCTAATGTGATCATATAAAAAAGATCGAGAAACCATGCAAGCAAGAACTCGACTGAGCTCCGAATCATCCAATCTAACAAACTAGTTGGCCAAGGCTTGAACATCCAATGCTAATGGCCTCTCAGCTGCCGGTAGATATGCTAAACTACCCAAGCTCTCCGCCTTTCGACTCAAGGCATCGTCCACCACATTGGCTTTTCCGGGATGATACAGAATGGTGATATCATAGTCTTTAAGCAACTCTAACCATCTCTGCTACCACAAGTTAAGATCTTTTTGTTTAAACAGATGTTGTAGACTTCGGTGGTTGGTACAAGGGACACCATACAAATAGAGCCGTCAAACCTTCTAGGCATGAACAATAGCTGCCAACTCCAAGTCGTGGACCAAATAGTTCTTCTCATGGACCTTCAACTTCCGAGACGCGTAAGCAATCACCCTACCATCTTGCATTAATAGCATGCCAATTCCAACATGTGACACTTCACAATACACAGTGTAAGACCCCGAACCCGTTGGCAATACCAACACTAAGGTTATAGCCAAGGAAGTCTTGAACTTTTGAAAGCTCTCCTTACACTCCTCAAACCATTTGAAAGGAGCACCTTCTAGGTCAATCTGGTTATAGGTGCCATAATGTATGAGAAAACCTATACAAAACGGCAATAATACCTGGCCAAACTAAGAAAACCCCGGATCTCAGTAGCTGAAGACGGTCTTGTCCAACTATGCACTACTTCAATTTTCTTTAGATCTACTTTGATCCCCTCACTCGACACTACATAACCCAAAAATGCCATTGAATCAAGGCAGAATTCACACTATGAGAATTTTGCATATAACTTCTTTTCTTTCAAGGTCTGGAGCACAATTCTCAAATATTGCTCATGATCATCCCGACTGAGGAAGTACACCAAGATGTCGTCAATAAGAACAATGGCGAAAGAATCATGATATGGCTTAAATATATTGTTCATCAGGTGCATAAATTCTGCTGGGGCGTTGGTCAACCCAAATGAGATCACAAGGAACTCATAGTAACCATATCAAGTCCTAAAAGCAGTCTTCGAAATACTTGAATCCCGAATCTTCAGTTGATGATATCCTGATCGCAAATCAATCTTTGAGAACACTCTGGCACCCTGTAGCTGATAAAATAAGGCATCAATGCATGGGAATGGGTACTTGTTCTTCACTGTAACCTTGTTCAACTGCCGATAATCAATACATATGTGCATAGAACCATCATTTTTCTTCACAAACAGAACTGGAGCAACCCAAGGTAATATACTTGGTTGAATGAAACCCTTATCAAGCAACACTTGAAAATCCTCCTTTAACTCCTTCAACTCCGCTGGGGCCACATGATATGGTGGAATAGAAATGGGCTGAGTTCCCAGCAATAAGTCAATACCAAAATTGATATCTTTATCAGGCGGCATACTTGGAAGATTTGCTGGAAATACATCTGGATAGTCTCTCAATATTGGAACGGACACAATGGTAGGAGTATCAATAGCGACATCTCTCACAAAGGCTAGGTAGGCATCACACCCCTTCTCAACCATCCGTTGAGACTTAAGGAATGACACAATCCTGCTAGGAACGTAATCCTGTACACCTCCACTCCAACCACGGTAAACCTGGTATAGCCAAAGTCACCATCTTGTTGTAACAATCAAGAATGGCATGATAGGGAGACAACCAGTCCATGCCCAAGATAACATCAAAGTCTACCATACTGAGTAATAATAAATCAACTCTAGACTCAAAACCACCAATAACAACTAAACACGACCGATACACACGGTCAACATCAATAGAATCTCCCACAAGCATGGACACATAAACTGGAGAACTCAAAGAATTATGAGATATACCCAAATATGGAGCAAGGTAAAATGATACATATGAGTAAGTGGAGCCTGGATCAAATAAGACAGATACATCACTATGACAAACTGAAACAATACTTGTGATAACTATCTAATGCAACTGCCTCCTTCTTACCGAGAAAAGTATAACACCTGGCTTGGCCTCCCCCTTTTGGGCGACCTCTACCCGCCTGACCTCCACCCCTAGCTGGCTGTGCAGGTGGAGTGGCAACTGGAGTAGTAACCACGACCTAAGAAGTCTGGGGGACCCTATGGAATACGTAGAGCCTGAATAGTCAGAAGAGGTGCACCCTTCTTGAGTCTGGGGCAGTCCCTCAACTTATGAAGGGTATCACCACACTCAAAACTAGCTCTTGGTGGGTGTGTCTGCCGAAACTGGCTCGGGCCTGGTCGGCTGGACTGATCGCTGAAAGCACCCCTTGTAAGAGGTGCACTAGATAGTGGCGATGCATAATGGGCAACCTGAGACCTGGAAGTAGTTGGAGTACCACTAGAAGCTCGAAATGTTGAATGGACTGGATGGATCACATAGCCCCGGCCATAAGGAGCTGCAACTGGGGCACGAGCACTACTATATCCGGTAGAATCTCGAGGCTTCTTGGCCTCTCTATCCTCTCTCTTACGGCCCCGCATACACTCCAATCTCTGTGTGATCTCTACCACATGTTGATATGGGGTATCTGTCTCCAACTCTCGATCCATGTTGAATCTAATACCATAGTTGAACCCCTCGATAAATTGACAGACTCGCTCTTTGACTGTGGAAACCAAGGTAGGTGCATGTTCGGACAGCTCACTGAATATGACAGTATACTCTAACACTGTCATATTACTCTAGTGCAGCTGCTCAAACTCTGCGCGCCATGCATCCTGATAGATCTGGGGAACAAACTCTATCAAGAACATCTTTGATAACTGAGCCCATATGAGTGAAGCTGCATCGGTTGGGCTACTCTCTTTGTAAGCCCGCCACCACTAATATGCTGGTCCCGACATCTGGAATGTAGTAAAAGCAACCCTGCTCGTCTTCACAATACCCATGGTATGGAGACTACAGTGACATTTCTCTTAAAAAAACATGTACATCCTTTGTAGCTAGGCCATTGAAGGTAGGACGATGGTACTTTTTGTACCTCTCAAGTCTAAGCTACTACTCCTCAAATGCCGCTTCACTAACCTCAGGATGAACTAGAACAACCGGCTGCACTATAATAACCTCTGAGGACTGGTCAACAAGGACTTGCTGCTCTAGGGTACGGGCAACGGGATTCTAAGCTCCTCCGCTAGCCTGAGATGTGGATGTTGCAAGTGGAATCAACCCCGCTTGAGCTAAGGTACTGAACATGCTCAAGAACTGTGCGAGGGTCTCCTAAAGTGCAGGGCGGCAACATGTGCCTCGGGTGGAAAAAATATATATATAAACAAATAGGTTCTAATTACTGCTCAAAAGTATTTTTTAGGTTAATGAGCCAAACACAAATTGTTTCTCATCAAAAGTACTTTTTTGAAAAGCATTTTTGAGAAAAACACCTTTCAAATTAAGTTGATTTTAGAAGCTTGACCAAATAAGTTATTAGTGTCATTGGTCAAATTTGTAGTCCAAATTTGTGTTACTTGTATGCTAAAGAGATATTAGGCAAGATACAATAGTATAACATATTTATATGTCATATAATAAAATATTTATAATTATAAATATTATATAACTAATTCAACTAAATTCATCATCTTTAAATGTTCAGAACACACTAAACCTCAGCGTATGCAACAGTTTAATTTTTTTGCATATATTTCATACTGATTGACGCAAAATACAAGTGTCACACACGTACATACGCACGTGCATGTGGTCTAATTAGTTGAGAGTTTAAATTAGAAGTGCGATGACTCGACGCTTTGGTAAGTTTTATGAATATAATGTCTACTAGGGGCGGATCTAGTGAGTTGTTAACAGGTTTAATTGAACCTATAACTTTCGACGCGGAGTAACAATTTATATGTAAAAATTCGTTAAAATTACAAAAATAGTATATATGAATCCATAACTTTAAAAATATAATTGATTCAATATTAAAATCTTATAAGTTACCCATAGAGTTTAAAGGCTGAATTCGCCTCTGCTCGATACTTTACCATATTCTTGTCGCAATAATAAAGGGATTTTTAACATAATCATCTTTGCGCCATTTATCTTTGTCTAATTTTTACTCCATCTCTTTGTGGGTTCATTTGGCTTTTATTGTTAATTAGTCTATTCGTCACATCACAATTGGCTGGAATACACTTGGTCCATCAACCCCCCCCCCCCCAAAAAAAAACAACAGGAAAAAAAAAGCCTCCCTAGAGAAAAATAAAATAAAACATAACTTATTCATTAGTTGCCTTTTGATGGTGGAGAAAGGGCAAAAGACTTCATTATGATCCACATGTATCGTTATTTTGCTTTCACTTTCTTTTTCTATGGGAGTAGGGGGTTTGGGGGGGTGTAGTCGGGGTAGGTTTAGTGGTTGGGGAAAGGACTAAGGATCCAACATTAAAAAGGTGAACTTCTTCCTTATGATTTTAAGGTTGTTCTGCTTCTTGCCAGCTAGCTTCTCAATGTGAAACAATGCAAGTCCCAATTTATGATGATTTTTTTTTATGGACCAAACTGCAATTCGTAGGCATGCGAAAATACCTAACACCCTACCCTATTTATCATATAATGGTCCTATGCATGGAGAACGGACATTTTCTTTCTTTATTTTCTTTTTTATTTTTCACTTTATATTCGTAACCTGTTTGTGCCTAACTAATTTTGGAAGCTCCAATAATGGTAAAGTATTTTTTTTATAAAAACGATGACATACTCGGGGCTCAAAATCTGAAACGGTACTTACAATTTTGGGTGTTAATGGACAATTTCTTTATTTAAAGCTTTCTAGAAAAGTTTCATTAATGCCATCTTTTATTGGTTCCCATTCGGTAACCAGTATTTGTATCGGAGTCTGATTATATCCGTATTCGTGTTGCGTAGGACCACATTCGAGGCAGTACTCTCTACCAATTTTTTTTCCATACTCAAAGCTCGAACTCGAAACTTCTAGTTAAGGTAAGAGCAACTCATTCGTTCCACCACTTCCTTGGTGGTTCATTAATGCCATCTAAGTTTGCCTTTCTCGTATCTTTTGCTTTTTAATATTTACACTCACTTTTTCACGTTTTATCATGTTTTCACCGGAGAATCATGAGACGTCTTTCTGTCTCGTCTTAACAATTTTACTTTATTTTATGAGATTTATAAACTTTTAGATGGACCAAATAAAAAAAAAGGGTATAGTTTAGATCCATATTGTTATTGTCAAGACGAGATACACGATAAATGGGGGTATTGACAACCTAATCAAGGTCTTTATCTGCTTCTCAATAAACGAATTTTACAAGTTAAATCAGTATTATTTTGCATACAAACTAGAATTATTTTACATTTAGGTTCATAAGATTTTTTGGACCTAGATTTTATGGCGTTCTGTCTATTCAACAAAAGCTCAGCATTATTATTAGGAACTACTTTTTTGGGTTGAGAAAGCCGATTCTTTCCTTGATATGACTTCAATCAATAATTATCTATCTATAAAAAATCCTCATGGGTGTGAAAAAGACTTGTTCGAAAAAAATGTAGTGTTTCTGGCTGGCTCAATATAAAACTTTGCTTATTTGTAGGCTTTTTTTCAGTATTAGAATTTGTCTAGAAACAATCAAATAAATATTATATGCGTAATAGTTACAAAAGTTGATCAGCTAAAATAATAAACTAACAAAATATAATTGTAGCAAAGTCATAGGGGAAGCATAGTCAATTTTACAAGCACCAAAAATTTTCAAAAAAAGAATCTTATCGGACTAGGAAATCTCTCTCATGTACTCTCTTTTTTTTAATTAGATAATCAGCTGAAATTTTTGATTGAACTAATCATATTTATATTATTCATATAAGCGTTAAACATTAGTTGTGATCGAATATTAATTTAGCCCTTGAGCCGGCGTCTAACAAAAAAAGCTTATTTACCTTCATAAGGTGGGAATACGATAGACGCATATTTTATGAGATTATGCTAAATTTGTTGTTTTTATTATTGTAATAATAAAACTAGCCCAATATATTGGTTGCAAAGTCATTGGTGAAACAAAGTTTAATTTAATTAAAAAGAACAAGAAGTTTTTCAAAACTTTAAATCCACAAAAAATAAAAGTTCTTACCGATTACATAGAATGAGATATCCCTTCTTTCATGTAATTATACTAGTATATCTTTTCTTCATAAATAAATTAGTCTGACGCCACCTAAATCCACTTGTAGAAGGTGGATATTTATGAAGAAGAAAAATCTATTAGTTTTTTGCTTAATTTAATTGTTGGTCTATCTTAAACCTCTAGAAGTCCAATATTCTCTTTATACCGTTGAACCTTTCCTTGATCCACATCATTTTCCCTTTTTAAAACTTTGAAAATTATTGATTATTAAAATACGTACTTAGTACCAACTAATCATGTAATTATGATAAGCAATTATCCTTATCATGTGGATAATTATAAGATGTCAACATTTTTGTACTATTCTTGTACCAAATAAGAAGCTTTTTTGTACCTCTAACACACAATAAACAATTCCATCTCTTGAAATTGATCATTCATGTCCTCTAATTTTTATTTTTTTTTTGTCTTTTCAAGTGGGACCCACTTATTAATTTTTATACAAATTGAAGAAATAAAAGTACTACTTGTACATACAACCTTTTTAAGAGGGGAACTGGTGGTCCTAACCGCAAAACTTTTTCTTTTTGGGGTTTCCCACCGGTGTTCGGTACTCGCATTGGAACCCAATTATATTTGGATTTGCGCTGCGTAGGGTCCCATTCGAGGGAAAACGCTTCCTATCAAAAACTTTTTCATACCCAGGGCTCGAACTCAAGACTTCTGGTTAAGAAAATAGCAATCCCGTCCACTGCACTATACCCCTTTAGTGGTCCTAACCACAAAACTTATTAAGCTCCTTCCATATATAGAGTGTGGTCAAAGTTGTCCAGCCTGACTCTGATGTGTCTGTCCATTTTTGGCTGTTGCAGTTTGCAGCCAATTGAGAACCTCAAACAGTCCTAGATTTGTTGCTACTTGCATTTAAATATAATTTTCTCTAAAAAGAAAAGGTTTTTAAATAATGAAGTTCCGCATATATTCTTTTCTTCACTTCACTAGTTTAAATATGATATTAATTGAATGGCAATATGCAATTAAAATAATTAGGTTAGCCGCCTTGCTCAACTTTGCTCCGTAGACTACACAAGTTTTGTGTATAGGGTTATTGACACCGGGTAATTAATTATATTAATCAATAGTGATAAATTAATAATGTGATGTCTGTCATGAAACAATAAAAGAAGAAGAAGACCATTGCAGAGAAAAATAGATAAAGAGAGAATTTTTATTGCTTTACAATAAAATAGGATCTCTCTATTTATAGGGAAAGAGTGACTTAGCAAAAAAGTAAAATCCCTGAAATCTCTCTAAAATATAGACATTCACCATAAATACAATTTTATTTATAACATTCTGCTTTGAATGTCTATTCAACAAATAATGTGTCTCGTTAAAACCTTAACTAAAATAAAACGCCATGGGAAAAAAATTCTAGAGAACGAAAAAGAGTACACATATCTAACAATATACCTTTTGGTTGCCTCGTTAAAAATCTTGCAAGAAAAATCTAGTGGGACAAAACCTTGTAGAGGAGAAAGAGTACAACGCGTATTAACTCCCCCTGATGAGAACATCAATTCAGATATTTGAGTCTTTGCATTCCAACCTTGTGCACCATCTTCAAAAAATTGTTGGTATAGATTTGATAAACAAATCAGCCATATTAACTTGAACGAATATGTTTCACCTTCAAATCATCATTCTTGATAGATGTATTGTCTTCATATGATCTTGCTGGAATCGTCATTTCAATATCTTCACATAAGAGAAAAAACTCTTGCTATCATATTATCATACTTATAGTTATAGAAAGATACATTTGTGCACAAATTGCACTTAGGATATGGTACTTCAGGACTAAGAGTTGTGTATGCTTTAAGCGATTTAAATCCTTCAAGGATTGTCATATAAGTTAAGTCATATAATAGGCTTTAATTAGATACATATCAAGTTTTCATGTCATGCTAGACAAATAAGCTATCGAAAACTGATTGCACATATCATTGACCTTATACTTTTAAGTGTTTGAACTATATGTCCAAAACTAGATGTCTTTCATATGAAACCAATTCTATTTGAATTGTGTCTCTTCTATTTGGCTAATATTTTTATGTCTGTATTCGACAGACTTAAGATCTTTTATACTTAGCGCTATGATAGATGTCGTCAACGAATATTTTATATCAGTTCCAATATTTTTTCATAAAGACATAACATAAAGATCTCTTCATTCATATTTTCAGGTACCTGAATCTCTCATGAGATTTTATGAATTATTATGTCATGTGATCTTCTAGATCACTTGCCTCCTTTATTATGATCATTTTGATCATTTGCTCATCTTTATTTGAAACTAATTTTTTTATATGCTTTAAGCGTACCATAGACTTTGTCCTTCTAGGACTTAATAGGAGCATTTGCAATGAGAATATAATTACTCTCTTTGGGTCAGCAAATGCGTCTGGCATGCTTTGCAATATATTGCAAATGAATTATCTTTTTATGAACTCCAGGTTCATATTATCTTATTCGAGGATCTAGATGTAGAAATGATAATTCATTACATGTAACTTTTTCTCAACTGTTTATCTTGTCTCCCCCTCGTGTTAGAAAAACTAACTTTCTTCCTCAATTTTGGGAACCCATCTTTGTGCATTATGGTGTTAATAAAAATATATACCGCACATCAATAATAATAATAAGATGAAATTATTTGGTTCCTGACCCTAAACAACTTATGAGGAGAGAATGAAATATACTTTCGTATATCAAGCTGATATAGATAATTTTGTTCTCATTAGCAACAATTTAACTATTAAGTGGAGGCACTCAATAAATTATTTCGTTAAATCAACTGTGATGTAAACCAACTTATCAAGATGAACTATCTTGAATAAAAAATCTGGAATATGCTCTAAATTAAATTATTGAGCAAGTTATCTCGCAAACACTAGGCTGCGGGTTAATAATAATTGTACATATAATCATCTCATAGCTGTATCTTATGTGGTATACATGGCAGGTGAATGAGCCCATATTCACCTTTGAAATTTCCAGCATTCATGGGATTTAATCCCAATTTTAGTTGGTCTATTAATTAATGAGAACAAACAATGTAAGAGAATTTGTAAAGAATTTTGTAGTTCTTTAATATTTGTCCATGTGAATTCTCTTTTAATTTTGCACATCATACTTAAATTAACATAGTTAAATCAATTATGCCAACTGGATAAATTATCAATATTGGTAAACTTCATGTTTAAACCATGACGTGTGCAATTATCAATAAACTCTCAAGTTTATTATGATATGGGTTTTTATATCAATAAACATCCACTTTAATATGTCATGTAATTTTGCCATATTCGTATTTGTGTAGTACAAATCAGGCAATAAAGCAGGTAATTTTTCTATACATATTACCCCGCTATAGTTGTAGTAATATGAAGATATTAAATCTTCTGGTTATTTATAGTCTCAATATAACCAACCGCTTTCGCGAATACTTTAGAAACTCAATTAAATTTCTTTGAGACTTACTACATTGCAATACCTTATTGATAATCAATTGTATTCCTCTAAAAGAGTAATAATTGGCTCTTTCAAAGCTCTCAATTAATTTGGTACTACCACATATTTATTAACATCCATATGGTGAATATCTCTTTTAAAGAGAAAGTTATACCGTTATGGTCAAGGTCAAAATCATTATAGGCAAGATATGTTGCTTCTATTACTTTTGCCATGTAATACTCACATTACCATAATATTTTGGCATAATCACAATGGGTATGTGATCAATGATCATTCATGCAATAATAATAAAATTATTTTCTTATTTCATCTCAAACCTCCTTCTAGAGGTGACTGTGGTATATACCACTAACACGCTCATATTCTTCCAAAAATGAATATGTATTCATAAATCACATATTGTCACATTCACATCATGAATGAACCATAATCATCTATATGTGCTTTACAAAATCTCATGTCAAATCAATGATAAATATAACTTTCCCAAAGTGAAGGATTATTTTGAGAATCCTTATTGTTCTCATTACCATTGTCACACCTCCTTTTTCCGCGCCCGATGGGGCGCAAGGGAGTTTTTCCAATTAAGGGACAATCGAAACGGGATTGGTTTAATTATTTCAGAGTCGCCACTTGGGAGATTTAGGGTGTCCCAAGTCACCAATTTTAATCCCGAATCGAGGAAATGAATGACTCTATATTACAGTCTGCGTACCAGAAATCTAGATAAGGAATTCTGTTAACCCGGGAGAAGGTGTTAGGCATTCCCGAGTTCCGTGGTTCTAGCACGGTCGCTCAACTGTTATATTCGGCTTATTTATCTGATTTTAAATACAAGTATGAACTTATGTGCAAATTTTAACTTTTAACCGCTTTATTATTATTGTTTTTACAAGAATGTGAACATCGCTTAAAACACGTCTTTGGACTGCGTCACATGAAATGCACCCACAATCCGGAACGCATTTTATTTGATGTTTTGAGATTTGGATTTGGGTCGCATGAAATGCACACCCGAGCTTAAGAAAGTAAATTATTAAACACGCGCCTAAAGAGACTATCGCGTTATTATTTTGCGGAGGCCGCGAAATTCGCTAAACGACCCTCCTGAATTCTAAGTAATTTTAAACAAGTATTTACTGAGGGCCCCGCAATTTGTATTTTTATTCGGCGAGGCTCATCTCATTCTTATTTTTTAAAGAATTTGCAACGTCCTGGAAATGCATCTCGGGCCACGCCACAATCAATGCGCCCGTGACTAGAGACATATTTCGACTCCGTTGAGATTTGGATTTGGGTCACATAAATGTGCACCCGAGTTTAGGGAGATAACATTATTAAAGGCGCGCCTAAAGCAACTAGCGCATTATTATTTTGGGGTAGGGCCGTGAAATTTGCTAAACGACCCATCCCGGAATCTAAGTATTTAATACATATATTTTGTGAGGGCCCCGCAATTTGTCCCTTTTATTCGGCGAGGCTCGTCTCATTTTATTTTTTTTATTATTATTATTTATTTTTTTTTATTATTTTTTATATTTTTAAAGGGATGCCATTTTTACGCTTTTAACCATACTAAACCTTACAGCTTCTTTACAACTAAAATCTCATAACTTGTTAGAAGTTTAATAAAAGAGTTTTAGCGAATGAGTATTTCGGGATTAGTAATAACATGTACTAATAATAAAATTTTTGAATGAACTAAGCGAAGTAAAGGACGAACAAATTAACGTCACACTTGTGTCATAGAACAACTAGTCAAACTTAATTACATGACATCAAATAAACAAGAATCACATAACGCAAAATGAGCAAAAATGCATACGATGAAAACATAAGCAGAAAATTATCATACCAATTTCTATATTGCATCTTCGAACATTTAACGTAACATTTCCTTATCTAATACATCTGAGGCTTACTAACCTGAATAAACAGAAATGCATAGAGCCATGGACTGAACCTCAACATCGACTTCAACGAACAAACTCGACGCGTCGAACCTCGACGAACAAAACAACCTCACCGGACTGAAGCAACGACTGAGCTACTCAGCAATGCAGCGACGTAGCAACAGCTGCTGTATTTTTCGACGCGGCAACTGTTGCGTGAAGCTGCAACATAAAGGGGTCGTTGGAGGTGAGGAAAGGAGCAGTTATGGAGGGTCGTTCGTGTAGTGACGACGCAGCAGCAACAGCTGTGGTCGTCGGATTCAATGGAGGGAGTCCGGACAGCTTTTATGGAGCTAGGAGGAGTGGACGTGGGCTGATGGTTTTTGACAGTAGGGTTGAGGGTTATGGAGGGATGTTAATGGTGGTCGTGAGTAGGAGAGGACGGGTGAACAGTGACGACGGTGAAAGGTGGTGGTTGTTTTGGGTGGTTCTGCTGGTTTTTTGGTCGTTCGGACAGTAGGGGGTGTGGGCAGTGGTGTTGAGGCGTTGGGGAAGGGAGGTCCGACTGGTTGGGGTGATGGTTATGGCGTGGAGGTGACGGGGATGCGACGGGCCTGTTTGGTCACGACAAGGGGTCGACGGAGGGAAGGGATCGTTTGTGGTGGTTTTGGGCAGTAGGGGTGTTGGTCCGGTGCTGGTCTCAAGGTGGGTTCGGACGTGGTGGTTCCGGCGTCGTTGGGTCGTGACTGGTTTTTGACGAGTGAAGCAGCGAGGGTTATGGGGTCGTTTGGGCAGCTGGGAGGTTGACGATGGTTTGGGGTCTGTTTGGTTGGTGTTTGGACGTGGAGATCGGTGGGGGAAGGTGATGGGTTGAGGAGGGGGTGGTCCGTTGATGGAGGTGGTCGTGACGGAGGGAATAGGGTTTTTCCCTTCTTCCTTTTGAAGAAGATGATGAAACAATACTCTTTTTCTTTTTCGTTTTTTTTTTCCTTTTTTTTCCTGACCAAAAGTCCAAAATTCCCCCTTTGTCAAATGTGTTAGTCCGTGTATTTGACATGGTTTGCCCAGAAAAATGAGCCCACGCGTGGTGGGGTTCAAGGCATATGTTCCCCACGCGTGGTGGGTTCCCCACGTGTCCTGGACACGGTTATTATGGGCTAGGTCCGAAAATTAGGCCTAAAACCGGGTAGTTTGAACCCGAATATTATTCTTTTGCCCGGACCCGAGAAATAGGAACACGTTGCTTAACTAGTCCTATGTAAGCAAAATAACTACCGAAAATAAGACTAGTATTTAACAAAACTATATCTTTTTTTAAATATTTTTAAGGTTTTAAATAGCTACAAAATATTAATAAAACTATTTTTGTAATTTTCGTAAATATTAAGATAAAATATGAAGTACTATTTTTGTATTTTTTCAAAGTTAAAACGACTATAAAATATTAATAAAACTATTTTTTTTGTAATTTTCGTTTTTTAATAAAGACAAAAATATGAAATAATATTTTTTTGTATTAAAATGACTTCAAAACATTAATAGAATTATATATATATTTTTTGTTAATTTTCGAATTTATATAAAGTACCAAAATAAAGTGCAATTTTTGATTTTTTCAAGTTTATGAGGGATACATAAACTAAAATTTATATATATACTTTTTTTTTGTAATTTTTCTTTTTGCATATATATATTTTGTAATTTTTCTTTTTGCAACGAAATAAAGTAAAAATAGTTAAAATAGCTATACTAGACCCAATTTCACATATTCACACTAAAAATGTGAAAATTCTCGGGGAGGGTCAAAAATCACGTGCTTACAGCTGCCCCTCTTTGACTGGAAACACGAAGAGTTTTCCGACAAAGAACGACTAGCCGTGTTTTTTGACCCTGTAAGCACGTGATTTTTGACTCTCCCCGAGAATTTTCACATTTTTAGTGTGAATATGTGAAATTGGGTCTAGTATAGCTATTTTAACTATTTTTACTTTATTTCATTGCAAAAAGAAAAAAAATTACAAAAAGTATATGTATAAATTTTAGTCTATGTATCCCTCATAAATTTGAAAAAAAATCAAAAATTGCACTTTATTTTGGTACTTTATATAAATTCGAAAATTAACAAAAAATATATATATAATTCTATTAATGTTTTGAAGTCATTTTAATACAAAAATATTATTTCATATTTTTGTCTTTATTAAAAAAAAAAAAAAAAAAAACGAAAATTACAAAAATAGTTTTTTTAACTTTGAAAAATACAAAAAATATTACTTCATATTTTATCTTAATATTTAAGAAAAACGAAAATTACAAAAAATAGTTTCATTAATATTTTGTAGCTATTTTAAATCTTTAAAAAATATTTTTAAAAAAATATATAGTTTTGTTTAAATACTAGTCTTATTTTTGGTAGTTATTTTGCTTACATAGGACTAGTTAAGCAACGTGTTCCTATTTCTCGGGTCCGGGCAAAAGAATAATATTCGGGTTTAAACTACCCGGTTTTAGGCCTAATTTTCGGACCTAGCCCATAATAAACCGTGTCCAGGACACGTGGGGAACCCCACCACGCGTGGGGGACATATGCCTCGAACCCCACCACGCGTGGGGCTCATTTTTATGGGCATTGAAACACGGACGAGGGGAATTTGAAAAGGGGGGGATTTTGAGAATTTTGAAAAAGAAAAAAAAAAAAAAAGAAAACGTGTACTGTTTATCTTCTTCTTCTTAAGAAGAAGAAGCAGATAAAAAAACGGAGGCCCCCATCGTCAAAGACCCACGAGACCCTCCTCCTCGCGGCGTCAAAAACACACAAACCTCCCCGTCAAAAATACTACTGTCCCCTCCAACGCCATCACCACCATCTCCTCCGCCATAACCACCAAGCCTCTCAAACGACCACCCTCGTTCCACCCAAAACCACTCCGTCAACGACCCACCGCGTCTAGCCCCCGTCAAGCAGCGACTGCTGCTACGTTTCCATCGCGTCGTCGCTGCCCCCTCGCCGGAACTCGAGCAGCTGTTGCTGCGTTGTCGAGCTCTCCACCATGTCCGGCGACCATAACCCAAAACCAACCACTCTCTCACGTCCGAACTCCAGCCATTAACCACTGCCCAAACAACCCACCCTACTGTCGCAACCAACGCCCTCGTCATTTTCCAGTCGACAACCATCACCCCGTCACCATTAAACACTGCCAGTCGACCCCCACAATCGTCGACTAAACAGTCCGTCAGCTTCACGCCACTAGTTGAGCCGGAGTTCGTGGAGGTGAGCTGCTTGACCTTGTGTTGAGGTCGGGTTCCAGTCCAAGTTCCAAAGGTTGAGTCGAGGTCCGGTACGGCGAGGCGCTGTCCGAGGTTCCGCTGTTGTTCTTCGTTCAGAAAGGTCCGGCTTAAGTTCCGTCGGAATCGTGTTTGTCGCTCTGAGTTTGTCGAGGTGCAAAGGTTAGTAAATCTCGATGTATTAGATAAAGAAATTTTACGTTAAATGTTCGAAGATGCAATATATAAAGTGATACGATAGCTTTCTGCTTATGTTTTCGTCGTATGCATTTCATTCATTTTTGCGTTATATTATTCTTGTTTATTTGCTGTCATTTAATTAAGTTGGGTTAATTGTTCTATGACACAAGTTTGATGTTAATTTGTTCGTGGCCCTTTGCCTAGTTCATTCGGATAAAATTAGCATTAGTACTTGTTGTTAATACTCCCGAAACACTCATTCGCTAAACTCATTTTATTAATTTTTTGACAAGTTATGAGATTTTAGTTGTAAAGAAGTCGTAAGGTTTAGTATTGTCAAAGGCGTAGAAATGAAATGACATCCTTTTTTTTTAAAAAAAAATAATAATAATAAAAAAAAAATAATAATAAAAAAAAAAGTAAATAAAAACAAATAAATAAAAAAAAAATAAAAAAGAGACGAGCTTCGCTAAATAAAAAAATGTACAAATTGCGGAGCCCTCACAAAATATATGTATTAAATACTTAGATTCCGGGACGGGCCGTTTAACAAATTTCACGGCCCTAGCCCAAAATAATAATGCGCTAGTTGCTTTAGGCGCGCCTTTAATAATGCTATCTCCCTAAACTCGGGTGCACATTTATGTGACCCAAATCCAAATCTCAACGGAGTCGAAATATGTCTCTAGTCACGGGCGCATTGATTGTGGCGTGGCCCGAGATGCATTTTCATGACGTTGCAAATTCTTTTTAAAAAAAAATAAGAATGAGATGAGCCTCGCCAAATAAAAACACAAATTGTGGGGCCCTCAGTAAAAACTTGTTTAAATTACTTAGAATTCAGGAGGGTTGTTTAGCGAATTTCACGGCCTCCGCAAAAATAATAATGCGCTAGTTGCTTTAGGCGCGTCTTTAATAATTTAATTTTCTTAAACTCGGGTGTGCATTTCATGCGACCCAAATCCAAATTCTAAAACATCAAATAAAATATGTTTCGGATTGTGGGTGCATTTCATGTGACACAGTCCAAAGATATGTTTTAAGCGATGTTCACATTTCTTAATAATAATAATTAATAAAGCGGTTAAAAGATAAAATTTGCACATAAGTTCATATTGTATTAAAAATCAGATAAATAAGCCAAATATAACAGTTGAGCGACCGTGCTAGAACCACGGAACTCGGGAATGCCTAACACCTTCTCCCGGGTTAATAGAATTCCTTATCTAGATTTCTGGTACGCAGACTGTAATATAGAGTCATTATTTTCCTCGATTCGGGATTAAAATTGGTGACTTGGGACACCCTAAATCTCCCAAGTGGCGACTCTGAAATAATTAAACGAATCCCGTTTCGATTGTCCTTTAATTGGAAAAACTCCCCTGCGCCCCTCGGGCGCGTAAAAAGGAGGTGTGACAGCTCTGGCGACTCTGCTGGGGATTTGGTGCCCAGAACCACTGGTTCAGGGTTAAGAATTCGAGCTTAAAATAATTGTTATTATTTGGCTTTATTTATTATCTGATTTTTACATGTTTGAGCCTAATGTGCTAAATGCTGCTTTTACCGCTTTGATATTATTTGGACTGTATATAAACTGTGCCGAAACCCTTCTCTTCTTACCTCCGGGGAGAAGCTCGCTGGTCGAGACTCCCTATTCTGTTAGTGTCAATACCCGAAATAAGAAAGAGGACGGATAAGTTACGAAGCCGGACGGCCTTTTGGTTCCCGGTAAGTTGCCCCTCCTCAACTCGAGTTGTCCGCTCGGGTACACTGTCTAGAACACTGACCCAGGTTTTTGAACCTAGTATAACAAAGCCACATGCCGGATCCCTAGTAGGAACGTTTATTTGCATCATGTGCATTTGACTTAGGGGACTCAACACAGGGGTTGGGTCCGTCTAGGACAAGCAACCTGAAAATAATAGACCATCTTTGGCATCCTATGTGCTACATGTTATATTTATTCAAGGGTGAATGAGTCATTTGGCGGACAAATGATATTTGCGGACAAATGACACTTCTTATCATGCTGATCACGTTAAATAAGAAAGTTGCACGATTTTTTATTAAGCATGCTATTATATTAATCAAAGCATGGGGAACATTTGTGGAATCCAAGAAGCCTTGGAATTCCCTATGTCCCCCACGCTTGCTTTTTGGGAAAGCACATGGGGAACATTTGTGGAATCCAAGAAGTCTTGGAATTCCCATATGTCCCCCACGCTTCATAGGTTGGGAAAAGCGCATGGGGAGCATTTGCGGAATCCAAGAAGTCTTGGAAATCGTTATGTCTCCCATGCCACATTTTTGAAAGAAATAATAAATATAAAAAATAAAATTACAAATAAAAACAAAGCATGAAAATTCAAAAAAGGATTTTGTATGTTGTCATCATTTTCCACATATAAGAAAATCGTGAAAAAAAAGGAGAAAATAACAGCATAGAAGTCCTAGTAGAGTCGAAACTCTGACGAAATTTTGAAAATAAAAAATGTCTTGTTAGTTTGTTATATTGAAAGCAAAGGAAAAATAAAAAAAAAAAAAAAGAGGTCATCATTGTTCTGTCTGGTTTTTTTAAAAAATATTAAAGAAAATAGTTTGTTTTGCCATTAAATGAAAATGAAAAAGAGTTTGGTTTTTTTTTAAAAAAAAATGTTTTATTTTTATTTTATTTCGCTTGTCTATGAAAATGCCAGAAATAAAAATAAAAAGAGTCCGGCGTTGAATGTGATTTTATTATTTGTTCCAAAAATAAGTATATATATAATCCAAAAAAAAATTCAAAAGAAAGTTCAAAATTCAAAAAGATAAAATAGATAAATAAAAATCCGAAAATATTTTGATTCTTCTTTAGAAAATTCAAAATTCAAAAATATTTTCTTCTTTTCTTTAGAATAAAAAAAAAAACGAAAATCCAAAAATATTAGTCTTTCTTTTAAAAAGAAAATCAATCAAAAAATAATATTTCCTTGCTTCTTTTAAAGTAGTTCTTTTAAACGGAAATTCAAAAAAAGAGTTAGTTCATCTGCTTATTATTATTTGCCTACTTATTCTTATTTGCCCGAACTACGCGGGTTTGATTCTCACCGGATGTGAGATACGTAGGCAACCCTCATCGGGTCCAACCCCACCGTTTTGCTAAAAAGCCAAAAAAAACAAATAATAATAATAATAACAAAAAATACATGTCAAATTTTAGTTTTTATCATAAAGAAGTCAGGTGACGCTGTTTTATCAAGACATAGCCGAATGTTCCCGAAAGGGACGCCGGAAGGCGGACTTTGCGTAAACAGCCACCTTTTAGGTCATGTTTTGGATTTGGTCCAATTGGCCCACACAGCCTTAAAAATCTTCGTCCCCGAGATGTTGAAAGGTCGTGCTTGCAATATTGAGTTTTCTAATTTGAAAAACGACAAAAGAGTCATAAATAAGTCAGGTGATGCTGTTTTGTCATAAAGAGCCGAATGTTCCCGAAAGGGACGCCGGAAGGCTGACTTGGCATAAACAGCCACCTTTGGGTCATTTTGAGATATGGACCCACACAGCCTTATAAATCTTCGTCCCCGAGGCGCTGAAGGGCCGTGTTTACAACGCCAAGTCTTTTATTGTAATTTTTAAAAGAAAAAAAATCAAAGAGTCAGCGGTCATGTGAATACCGTCTTTTGTCATAATAAGCCGAGCCAGCTTCGGCCGCGTCTTAAACCGTTCTTGCCGAAATAGCCTTAGAGTATCTTTCAGTTGTCGAAAGGTTATTTTCGTAAAAGAATGGACAAATTTGTAAAGTGTCATAAAATAATCCTCCCCGGCCTCAAAATTTATATGAAATTTGGAAGGGGCCACATTTGCAAAAAATAACCGTCTGGTTGCATTAGCAAATGGAAGAAGGAAGTTGGCCATTCTGTTTTTGAAGTTTGTAAAACTTTTGATTAAAATAGGCGGGTTGTTTGATTTTCAAGTTTGTAGGTCATCTTTAAACCTTTGAAACCCAGTTTGTTTTAATATGAAAGTGAAAAGAAAAAATGTTCATTATTGTTTATTTTATTGGTCCGAACTACGCAAGGTCTGATTCATGCGGGGTCATGATACGTAGGCAATCTCCATAAGATTCGACCACAGCAAAAAAAAGAAATGAAAAAAAAAAAATGAAAAAAAATGAAAAAAGAAATGACAAAAAAAAGAATGAAAAAAGAAAAAAATGGAAAAAAAAGAATGAAAAAAGCGAAAAAAAAGAATAAAAAAAAAGAAAAACATCGAAAAAGAAAAAGAAAAAAATGTTGTTAATAATGAGGACCGACTGAGTCCATTCTAACCTGTTTGTTTCGCAAATAAAGTTAAGGTGGTTGGTTTGTGGTAAGCCGGACAATGACACCCAGAATCCTTTACTTGCACCTCATGATGCACACTCTGCGAGTATCAGGCCTGATGACAGAAGCACTCGAATCCTGTTGGAAACTTGTTGACGGAGATATGGAAGCTGGCAATGGTCTTGACAGTACTAATGCAAAGCTCAGTGGCTAAGATGCCAAGTTTGATAAAGTGGGAGGCCGCTCCGTTCCTTGGTTAACAAGAAAGAAGCGTGTGGTGGCTTATTTTGTGGTCATTTCTGTTGTTCAGATTATTAAGGTTGTAATTGGGATTTTGTCCTGTGTCAAACCTTCTTATCTTTCCATTTTGTCATGTCAATTTGTTTAAGTTTTGTCGAGGTTGTGTTAGGATTTTATTTTGGTTGTTTTGTTTGTTTTATTATTCAAATCATTTCGCCGGTAGTCTAATGCAAAGCCGGTCTTTTGTTAAGTTACAGTCGTCTTTTGTTTAGTCCTTTTATCATTTCATTCAATGCCGATTCTAGGGACATGTCATGCGCACACAGTTTGGGCCTAGTCTTTAAAGTTAATCATAAAATTCCGAAAAGGTGATCAAAGCATTTAAAGGAAATAAGAACGGTTTGAGATTATTTGGAGCCCGAGTCATGTGGAACTGGGGCAAGCAAAATATGAAGAAAACCGTTAAAAGCAAGATTCGCCAAATCGGCATGAGGGTCGTTCATGATAATGAGAGTGTCGCCCAACGGTGCTTTAGAAAGGACCAATGAAAAAGCAAACGTTGAATATAATTGTCAAGTCCAGCACCATCAGAAGAGACTACAAATTTAAAGTGTGTTGTTTGCACTTGGCATGTTTTGAAGACTGGAATGACGAAGGCATTTTGTTCTGCTACCCAAACACTTTTATCCTTCGTTACCCCCTTTGAGCCTTATTTATTTTTCTTTCATACCCCTCGTTCGGAATCAGTAGCAACGAAGAAAAAAAGAGAAAGAAAGAAAACAACAAAACGAAAAGAGAGAAAAAAAAGAGAAAAAGAAAAGAAAAGAAATTGATAACAAAGAGAAAAAAAATCAAATGAAAAGAGGAATTGGGAACTACGTTTGACCTGATTCCTCAAAGAGGATACGTAGGCGCTTCACGGCTCGGTCATAGTTTTGAAAAATGAAAAAAAAATCAAAAAATCAAAAAATATCCCCAAGCAAGAAACTACGGCAGAGGTTGCGGTCGTCGTAAATAAATCTAATTCCGAAGGTTGTAACTAATAACCCAAAAAATTAATGTATTTTTGAGCCTTTTTATACCCTTTTCTTTCTAGCCTATCCAAAACCCACATTACGGTCCAAAGAAAGACCTTCTGACCAGCCTTCAAAAGATGCCAAGTCAGACAAATGAAGAGTCTTACCGGCGAACATAACATTCTATTCCACAGCATAAGGGACTCTAATCTCCAGCAGAAAGAGTCGTGCCGACGACACTCCAAATCCCCAGCTGGAAAATGATACAAATGAGAGAGTCTTATCGGTGAAAACCTTCACAGGCACCATAAGGCGATGAAAGCTGAGAAAAAACCAAAATGAGAGAGGCTTGACAGTGAAAACCCTTCGGGCACTGCAAGTCGAATAAGATTGGGAATCAGATGGGGAATCGCCAATTGAGGATCTTGAAAGATGATTGGCGGTAAAGGATAGGCCACATACGCATGTCATGGCCATTAGAGTCGGTATCTGCATTTGATAGGGTTTTTATTTATAGTTTCTTTTGTTAAAGAGTCATGTTTCTTCCTTTGTCTTTTTATCCTGTTCCCTTTCATCTTTTTCCTTTCATAGAAAAATCCCCAATAGAGTATGTCTGGTCAGAACAGGTATGAAATGACTTCAAATAGGCCATCAGCTTTCCAAAATGAGATCTGACTAGTACATCCAAGTGGTATAGTCAGTAGGGAGCAAACGCGAGGCCAGTGTCAAGAAACATATCCCCAGCAAAGGGAATTGACAAAAGGATTGACAAGCGTCAAGAGGGATATCCTTGCCAAACCCAAGGTTATAAACCTCAAAGCAAGGAGAGCAGTGAGCATGATTTGGCGAAATCAATGCTAGACTAAAAGGTCGGGGAAAATGCCAGTTTCCAAGCTATGCCACAAAAGAAGAGGGATATCCCCCAGCAGGAAGGGATTATCCCTAGCACATAATATCATCCCCGACAAGTTGTGCAACGCAAAGCAAGGAAGGAAAAAAGGAAAAGCCATCCCATTGGGAGTATCACAACCAACCACCATGTTTTAAACTAACAATTTTGTTTGATTTGAAACAGGTAAGGGAAATGGCATTGAGGCAGAAACGCATGCCACAAGGGATATTATCAAACTGGGGCAGAAAATTTTCCTTCCATTTGGAAAATTTTCTGGAAGTCAGGTACCCCCAGCTGATAACATTTTACCCCCCAACAGGTAAGTAAATCAAGGGAGGTATTCTTTGAAGGGAGAAGCTATGCAAAAAACAAAACAAAAACAAAAAAGGAATAAAAAAAAAAAAAAAAAAAGAATAATAATAAAAATGGGGAAGGTAGAAAAGGAAAATTCATCCCAATCCCCAGCAAGTATTCGAGGTAAGACATTTTCAAGTCTTAAGGATCTGTCGGGTTCATCCGCCCTCAAATAGGATCTGTCGGGTTCATCCGCCCTCAAATAGGATCTGTTGGGTTAATCCGCCCTCAAATAGGATCTGTCGGGTTCATCCGCCCTCAAATAGGATCTGTTGGGTTCATCCGCCCTCAAATAGGATATGTTGGGTTAATCCGCCCTCAAATAGGATCTGTTGGGTTAATCCGCCCTCAAATAGGATCTGTCGGGTTAATCCGCCCTCAAATAGGATCTGTCGGGTTCATCCGCCCTCAAATAGGATTTGTTGGGTTAATCCGCCCTCAAATAGGATCTGTTGGGTTCATCCGCCCTCAAATAGGATTTGTTGGGTTAATCCGCCCTCAAATAGGATCTGTTGGGTTCATCCGCCCTCAAATAGGATCTGTTGGGTTAATCCGCCCTCAAATAGGATCTGTTGGGTTAATCCGCCCTCAAATAGGATCTGTTGGGTTCATCCGCCCTCAAATAGGATCTGTTGGGTTAATCCGCCCTCAAATAGGATCTGTTGGGTTCATCCGCCCTCAAATAGGATATGTTGGGTTCATCCGCCCTCAAATAGGATATGTTGGGTTCAGTCTTTACTTTTAAGTGTTGAAATTGGGAGCCCGCCCAGATAACAGAGGAATAAATTCAGTCTTTACTTTTCAAGTGTTGAAATTGGGAGCCCGCCCAGATAACAGAGGCATACATTCAGTTTTTTTTACTTTTAAGTGTTGAAGTTGGGAGCCCGCCCATAATAACAGAGGAATACATTCAGTCTTTACTTTTAAGTATTGAAATTGGGAGCCCGCCCAGATAACAGAGGCATACATTCCACGTAGGAGATGCATTTCCTCCTAAGTTCAGTTTTACCAATAGGAGACGCACTTCCTAAGTCCATTGTACCAATAGGAGACGCACTTCCTAAAAAGTTTCACAAGTAGGAGACGCACTTCCTAAAATGTTTCACCAATAGGAGACGCACTTCCTAAACAAGTTCCACCAATAGGAGACGCACTTCCTAAGATAAGTTTCACCAGTAGGAGACGCACTTCCTAAGATTTGTTTCACCAATAGGAGACGCACTTCCTAAACAAGTTTCACCAATAGGAGACGCACTTCCTAAGTTTATTTCACCAATAGGAGACGCACTTCCTAGTTTCAGTTTCACCAATAGGAGACGCACTTCCTAAAGCAAGTTTCACCATAGGAGACGCACTTCCTAAAGCAAGTTTCACCAATAGGAGACGCACTTCCTAAGCGAGTTTCACCAATAGGAGACGCACTTCCTAAACAAGTTCCACCAATAGGAGACGCACTTCCTAAGATAAGTTTCACCAGTAGGAGACGCACTTCCTAAGATTTGTTTCACCAATAGGAGACGCACTTCCTAAACAAGTTTCACCAATAGGAGACGCACTTCCTAAGTTTATTTCACCAATAGGAGACGCACTTCCTAGTTTCAGTTTCACCAATAGGAGACGCACTTCCTAAAGCAAGTTTCACCATAGGAGACGCACTTCCTAAAGCAAGTTTCACCAATAGGAGACGCACTTCCTAAGCGAGTTTCACCATAGGAGACGCACTTCCTAAGTTCATTTCACCCATAGGAGACGCACTTCCTAAGTTCAGTTCTACCAATAGGAGACGCACTTCCTAAGTTTATTGCACCCAATAGGAGACGCACGTCCTAAAGCAAGTTTCACCAATAGGAGACGCACTTCCTAAGCGAGTTTCACCATAGGAGACGCACTTCCTAAAAGTCTAGTTTCACCCAGTAGGAGACGCACTTCCTAAGAACAGTTATCCCCAATAGGAGACGCACTTCCTAAGTTTATTGTACCCACAGGAGACGCACTTCCTCAAAGTTAAGTTTACCCATAGGAGATGCATTGCCTCCCAAGTTGTTTTTGAGATACCAAAAATAAAAAATGACCTAGTCTGACGAACCTTCTCCTAGGATCAAAATCTTAGTCTGATGAATCTTTCTCCTAAGATACCAAAAACAAAAAATGACCTAGTCCGATGAACCTTCTCCTAGGATCAAAATCTTAGTCCGATGAATTTTTCTCCTAAGATAGAGACCTAGTCTGACGAACCTTCTCCTAGGATCAAAATCTCAGTCTGATGAATCTTTCTCCTGAGATACCAAAAATAAAAAATGACCTAGTCTGACGAACCTTCTCCTAGGATCAAATCTCAGTCTGATGACCTAGTCCGATGAACTTTCTCCTAGGATCAAAATCTTAGTCTGACGAACCTTCTCCTAGGATCAAAATCTTAGTCTGATGAATCTTTCTCCTAAGATACCAAAAACAAAAAATGACCTAGTCCGATGAACCTTCTCCTAGGATCAAAATCTTAGTCCGATGAATTTTTCTCCTAAGATAGAGACCTAGTCTGACGAACCTTCTCCTAGGATCCAAATCTTAGTCTGATGAATCTTTCTCCTAAGATACCAAAAACAAAAAATGACCTAGTCTGATGAATCTTTCTCCTAGGATCAAATCTCAGTCTGATGAATCTTTCTCCTGAGATACCAAAAAAATGACCTAGTCTGATGAATCTTTCTCCTAGGATCAAAATCTTAGTCCGATGAATCTTTCTCCTAAGATAACAAACAAAAAATGACCTAGTCTGATGAATCTTTCTCCTAGGATCAAATCTCAGTCTGATGAATCTTTCTCCTGAGATACCAAAAAAAAAGAGACCTAGTCTGAAAAGAGACCTAGTCTGATGAACCTTCTCCTAGGATCAAAATCTTAGTCTGACGAATTTTTCTCCTAAGATAGAGACCTAGTCTGACGAATCTTCTCCTAGGATCAAAATCTTAGTCCGATGAATCTTTCTCCTAAGATGCTAAAAAAAAAAAAAAACATTTTGAAAAAAAAAAAGAGTCATTTTCCTAAATCCAGGCACCCACCTGTATAACGAGAGGAATACATTTCAGTCCTTACATTTCAAGCATTGAAGTTAGGCGCCCACCTGTATAACAAGGGAATACATCCTAATCTAGTGTTTAGTTCACTCTCAGCACTGCATCAGTAGTATCAATGGGCTACGATTTTGCTAACGACTCACAAACCTTCCCGGTACAAACTGGGTTAGGAAATTTTGTTTGTTTTGTTTGTTTTGATTGTCAGGGGCCTGTCTGTAGAGCAGAAGATTGTTATATGTCAAAGATTGAAGAAGTTAGGGGTCCGCCTGTAGAACATCGGGATCGTTCAAAGTCAAGCCGTAACCCATTGGAAGGCAGAAAGCCACAACAAAAATCCCCAGCACTCAATCCAAGATAGAAGCAACAAGAAGCTCGCCCCAAGAATGCGAGTCAACAGTCTGAGAGGGTCAACAAAAGCTAGTCACAAAAAGAAAAAAAAAGAAAAAGAAAAAGAAAAAGAAAAAATGAATGAATCCGAAGCACGGAAGTGGAGAACGGATGTGATCTGCTCAAGAACTAGCGCCTACAACTAGCAAGTATCAAGGTTCAAATCCCAAGTCTGTATGAAGCACCATTCAAGACTCAAGACCAAGTTTCAGAAGACTTGAAGATAGGAATCCTTGTAACTAGTAGCTGATAGGCTTAGTTAGTCTTTTTCAGTTTTCATTTTTGTTGTAATGACAGGACCGCGGACCGGAACCTCAACGGAACGGCACCTCGATCGGCTCTTCACCTCGGTACACTTCACTATCTCTCTCATCCCGAACTACACGTGGCCTGATTCCTGTATAACCAAGGATATGTAGGCAGCTCAGATACCAGGGCTCGGTCACATTCCCTCCCTTTCCTTAAGTGTAGTCCGTCCAAGTAATGGTCGGGTCAAAAACACGGCTAGTCGTTCTTTGTCGGAAAACTCTTCGTGTTTCCAGTCAAAGAGGGGCAGCTGTAAGCACGTGATTTTTGACTCTCCCCGAGAATTTTCACATTTTTAGTGTGAATATGTGAAATTGGGTCTAGTATAGCTATTTTAACTATTTTTACTTTATTTCATTGCAAAAAGAAAAAAAATTACAAAAAGTATATGTATAAATTTTAGTCTATGTATCCCTCATAAATTTGAAAAAAAATCAAAAATTGCACTTTATTTTGGTACTTTATATAAATTCGAAAATTAACAAAAAATATATATATAATTCTATTAATGTTTTGAAGTCATTTTAATACAAAAATATTATTTCATATTTTTGTCTTTATTAAAAAAAAAAAAAAAAAAAAAACGAAAATTACAAAAATAGTTTTTTTAACTTTGAAAAATACAAAAAATATTACTTCATATTTTATCTTAATATTTAAGAAAAACGAAAATTACAAAAAATAGTTTCATTAATATTTTGTAGCTATTTTAAATCTTTAAAAAATATTTTTAAAAAAATATATAGTTTTGTTTAAATACTAGTCTTATTTTTGGTAGTTATTTTGCTTACATAGGACTAGTTAAGCAACGTGTTCCTATTTCTCGGGTCCGGGCAAAAGAATAATATTCGGGTTTAAACTACCCGGTTTTAGGCCTAATTTTCGGACCTAGCCCATAATAAACCGTGTCCAGGACACGTGGGGAACCCCACCACGCGTGGGGGACATATGCCTCGAACCCCACCACGCGTGGGGCTCATTTTTATGGGCATTGAAACACGGACGAGGGGAATTTGAAAAGGGGGGGATTTTGAGAATTTTGAAAAAGAAAAAAAAAAAAAAAGAAAACGTGTACTGTTTATCTTCTTCTTCTTAAGAAGAAGAAGCAGATAAAAAAACGGAGGCCCCCATCGTCAAAGACCCACGAGACCCTCCTCCTCGCGGCGTCAAAAACACACAAACCTCCCCGTCAAAAATACTACTGTCCCCTCCAACGCCATCACCACCATCTCCTCCGCCATAACCACCAAGCCTCTCAAACGACCACCCTCGTTCCACCCAAAACCACTCCGTCAACGACCCACCGCGTCTAGCCCCCGTCAAGCAGCGACTGCTGCTACGTTTCCATCGCGTCGTCGCTGCCCCCTCGCCGGAACTCGAGCAGCTGTTGCTGCGTTGTCGAGCTCTCCACCATGTCCGGCGACCATAACCCAAAACCAACCACTCTCTCACGTCCGAACTCCAGCCATTAACCACTGCCCAAACAACCCACCCTACTGTCGCAACCAACGCCCTCGTCATTTTCCAGTCGACAACCATCACCCCGTCACCATTAAACACTGCCAGTCGACCCCCACAATCGTCGACTAAACAGTCCGTCAGCTTCACGCCACTAGTTGAGCCGGAGTTCGTGGAGGTGAGCTGCTTGACCTTGTGTTGAGGTCGGGTTCCAGTCCAAGTTCCAAAGGTTGAGTCGAGGTCCGGTACGGCGAGGCGCTGTCCGAGGTTCCGCTGTTGTTCTTCGTTCAGAAAGGTCCGGCTTAAGTTCCGTCGGAATCGTGTTTGTCGCTCTGAGTTTGTCGAGGTGCAAAGGTTAGTAAATCTCGATGTATTAGATAAAGAAATTTTACGTTAAATGTTCGAAGATGCAATATATAAAGTGATACGATAGCTTTCTGCTTATGTTTTCGTCGTATGCATTTCATTCATTTTTGCGTTATATTATTCTTGTTTATTTGCTGTCATTTAATTAAGTTGGGTTAATTGTTCTATGACACAAGTTTGATGTTAATTTGTTCGTGGCCCTTTGCCTAGTTCATTCGGATAAAATTAGCATTAGTACTTGTTGTTAATACTCCCGAAACACTCATTCGCTAAACTCATTTTATTAATTTTTTGACAAGTTATGAGATTTTAGTTGTAAAGAAGTCGTAAGGTTTAGTATTGTCAAAGGCGTAGAAATGAAATGACATCCTTTTTTTTTAAAAAAAAATAATAATAATAAAAAAAAAATAATAATAAAAAAAAAAGTAAATAAAAACAAATAAATAAAAAAAAAATAAAAAAGAGACGAGCTTCGCTAAATAAAAAAATGTACAAATTGCGGAGCCCTCACAAAATATATGTATTAAATACTTAGATTCCGGGACGGGCCGTTTAACAAATTTCACGGCCCTAGCCCAAAATAATAATGCGCTAGTTGCTTTAGGCGCGCCTTTAATAATGCTATCTCCCTAAACTCGGGTGCACATTTATGTGACCCAAATCCAAATCTCAACGGAGTCGAAATATGTCTCTAGTCACGGGCGCATTGATTGTGGCGTGGCCCGAGATGCATTTTCATGACGTTGCAAATTCTTTTTAAAAAAAAATAAGAATGAGATGAGCCTCGCCAAATAAAAACACAAATTGTGGGGCCCTCAGTAAAAACTTGTTTAAATTACTTAGAATTCAGGAGGGTTGTTTAGCGAATTTCACGGCCTCCGCAAAAATAATAATGCGCTAGTTGCTTTAGGCGCGTCTTTAATAATTTAATTTTCTTAAACTCGGGTGTGCATTTCATGCGACCCAAATCCAAATTCTAAAACATCAAATAAAATATGTTTCGGATTGTGGGTGCATTTCATGTGACACAGTCCAAAGATATGTTTTAAGCGATGTTCACATTTCTTAATAATAATAATTAATAAAGCGGTTAAAAGATAAAATTTGCACATAAGTTCATATTGTATTAAAAATCAGATAAATAAGCCAAATATAACAGTTGAGCGACCGTGCTAGAACCACGGAACTCGGGAATGCCTAACACCTTCTCCCGGGTTAATAGAATTCCTTATCTAGATTTCTGGTACGCAGACTGTAATATAGAGTCATTATTTTCCTCGATTCGGGATTAAAATTGGTGACTTGGGACACCCTAAATCTCCCAAGTGGCGACTCTGAAATAATTAAACGAATCCCGTTTCGATTGTCCTTTAATTGGAAAAAACTCCCCTGCGCCCCTCGGGCGCGTAAAAAGGAGGTGTGACAGACCCGACCATTACTTGGACGGACTACACTTCAGGAAAGGGAGGGAATGTGACCGAGCCCTGGTATCCGAGCTGCCTACATATCCTTGGTTATACAGGAATCAGGCCACGTGTAGTTCGGAAATGAGAGAGATAGTGAAGTGTACCGAGGTGAAGAGCCGATCGAGGTGCCGTTCCGTTGAGGTTCCGGTCCGCGGTCCTGTCGTTACAACAAAAATGAAAACTGAAAAAGACTAACTAAGCCTATCAGCTACTAGTTACAAGGATTCCTATCTCTTAAGTCTTCTGAAACTTGGTCTTGAGTCTTGAATGGTGCTTCATACAGACTTTGGATTTGAACCTTGATACTTGCTAGTTGTAGGCGCTAGTTCTTGAGCAGATCACATCTGTTCTCCACTTCCGTGCTTTGGATTCATTCATTTTTTTTTGTTTTTGTTTTTGTGACTAGCTTTTGTTGACCCTCTCAGACTGTTGACTCGCATTCTTGGGGCGAGCTTCTTGTTGCTTCTATCTTGGATTGAGTGCTGGGGATTTTTGTTGTAGCCTTCTGCCTTCCAATGGGTTACGGCTTGACTTTGAACGATCCCGCTGTTCTACAGGCGGACCCCTAACTTCTTCAATCTTTGACATATAACAATCTTCTGCTCTACAGGCAGGCCCCTGACAATCAAAACAAACAAAACAAACAAAATTTCCTAACCCAGTTTGTACTGGGAAGGTTTGTGAGTCGTTAGCAAAATCGTAGCCCACTGATACTACTGATGCAGTGCTGAGAGTGAACTAAACACTAGATTAGGATGTATTCCCTTGTTATACAGGTGGGCGCCTAACTTCAATGCTTGAAATGTAAGGACTGAAATGTATTCCTCTGTTCTATGGGTGGGCGCCTGGCTTTAGGAAAATGACTTTTTTTCAAAATGTTTTTTTTTAGCATCTTAGGAGAAAGATTCATCGGACTAAGATTTTGATCCTAGGAGAAGGTTCGTCAGACTAGGTCTCTATCTTAGGAGAAAAATTCGTCAGACTAAGATTTTGATCCTAGGAGAAGGTTCATCAGACTAGGTCTTTTCTTTTTGGTATCTTAGGAGAAAGATTCATCAGACTAAGATTTTGATCCTAGGAGAAGGTTCGTCAGACTAGGTCTCTATCTTAGGAGAAAAATTCGTCAGACTAAGATTTTGATCCTAGGAGAAGGTTCATCAGACTAGGTCTTTTTTTGTTTTTGGTTATCTTAGGAGAAAGATTCATCAGACTAAGATTTTGATCCTAGGAGAAGGTTCGTCAGACTAGGTCATTTTTTTGTTTTGTTTTTTTTTCTTCAAAAACAACTTAGGAGGAAATGCATCTCCTATGGGTAAAACTTAACTTTGAGGAAGTGCGTCTCCTGTGGGTACAATAAACTTAGGAAGTGCGTCTCCTATGGGTACAATAAACTTAGGAAGTGCGTCTCCTATTGGTAGAACTGAACTTAGGAAGTGCGTCTCCTATGGGTGAAATGAACTTAGGAAGTGCGTCTCCTATGGTGAAACTCGCTTAGGAAGTGCGTCTCCTATTGGTGAAACTTGCTTTAGGAAGTGCGTCTCCTATGGTGAAACTGAACTTTAGGAAGTGCGTCTCCTATGGTGAAACTGACTTAGGAAGTGCGTCTCCTATTGGTGAAACTTGCTTTAGGAAGTGCGTCTCCTATGGTGAAACTGAACTTTAGGAAGTGCGTCTCCTATGGTGAAACTGACTTTAGGAAGTGCGTCTCCAATTGGTAGAACTGAACTTAGGAAGTGCGTCTCCTATGGTGAAACATATAAACTTTAGGAAATGCGTCTCCTATTGGTAGAACTGAACTTAGGAAGTGCGTCTCCTATGGTAAAACTGAACTTAGGAGGAAATGCATCTCCTATGGGTGAAACTGAAACAAACCTAGGAGGAAATGCGTCTCCTATGGGTGAAACTAAACAAACCTAGGAGGAAATGCATCTCCTATGGGTAAAACTAAAACTTAGGAGGAAATGCATCTCCTATGGGTAAAGACGTGGAATGTATGCCTCTATTATCTGGGCGGGCTCCCAATTTCAACACTTGAAATAAAAAGACTGAATTTATGCCTCTGTTATCTGGGCGGGCTCCCAATTTCAACACTTGAAATAAAAGACTGAACGTATGCCTCTATTATCTGGGCGGGCTCCCAACTTCAACTCTGGAAATATAAAGACTGAACCCAACATATCCTATTTGAGGGCGGATGAACCCAACATATCCTATTTGAGGGCGGATGAACCCAACATATCCTATTTGAGGGCGGATGAACCCGACATATCCTATTTGAGGGCGGATGAACCCGACATATCCTATTTGAGGGCGGATGAACCCGACATATCCTATTTGAGGGCGGATGAACCCGACAGATCCTATTTGAGGGCGGATGAACCCGACAGATCCTATTTGAGGGCGGATGAACCCGACAGATCCTATTTGAGGGCGGATGAACCCAACAGATCCTATTTGAGGGCGGATGAACCCAACATATCCTATTTGAGGGCGGATGAACCCGACAGATCCTATTTGAGGGCGGATGAACCCGACAGATCCTATTTGAGGGCGGATGAACCCGACAGATCCTATTTGAGGGCGGATGAACCCAACAGATCCTATTTGAGGGCGGATGAACCCAACAGATCCTATTTGAGGGCGGATGAACCCGACATATCCTATTTGAGGGCGGATGAACCCGACAGATCCTATTTGAGGGCGGATGAACCCGACAGATCCTATTTGAGGGCGGATGAACCCGACAGATCCTATTTGAGGGCGGATGAACCCGACATATCCTATTTGAGGGCGGATGAACCCGACAGATCCTATTTGAGGGCGGATGAACCCGACAGATCCTATTTGAGGGCGGATGAACCCGACAGATCCTATTTGAGGGCGGATGAACCCGACAGATCCTATTTGAGGGCGGATGAACCCGACAGATCCTATTTGAGGGCGGATGAACCCGACAGATCCTATTTGAGGGCGGATGAACCCGACAGATCCTATTTGAGGGCGGATGAACCCGACAGATCCTATTTGAGGGCGGATGAACCCGACATATCGTATTTGAGGGCGGATGAACCCGACAGATCCTATTTGAGGGCGGATGAACCCAACAGATCCTATTTGAGGGCGGATGAACCCGACAGATCCTATTTGAGGGCCGATGAACCCGACATATCCTATTTGAGGCTGGATGAACCCAACAGATCCTATTTGAGGGCGGATGAACCCAACAGATCCTATTTGAGGGCGGATGAACCCGACATATCCTATTTGAGGGAGGATGAACCCAACAGATCCTATTTGAGGGCGGATGAACCCGACAGATCCTATTTGAGGGCGGATGAACCCGACAGATCCTATTTGAGGGCGGATGAACCCGACAGATCCTATTTGAGGGCGGATGAACCCGACAGATCCTATTTGAGGGCGGATGAACCCGACAGATCCTATTTGAGGGCGGATGAACCCGACATATCCTATTTGAGGGCGGATGAACCCAACAGATCCTATTTGAGGGCGGATGAACCCAACAGATCCTATTTGAGGGCGGATGAACCCGACAGATCCTATTTGAGGGCGGATGAACCCGACAGATCCTATTTGAGGGCGGATGAACCCAACATATCCTATTTGAGGGCGGATGAACCCAACAGATCCTATTTGAGGGCGGATGAACCCGACAGATCCTATTTGAGGGCGGATGAACCCGACAGATCCTATTTGAGGGCGGATGAACCCAACATATCCTATTTGAGGGCGGATGAACCCAACAGATCCTATTTGAGGGCGGATGAACCCGACATATCCTATTTGAGGGCGGATGAACCCAACAGATCCTATTTGAGGGCGGATGAACCCGACATATCCTATTTGAGGGCGGATGAACCCAACAGATCCTATTTGAGGGCGGATGAACCCAACAGATCCTATTTGAGGGCGGATGAACCCGACATATCCTATTTGAGGGCGGATGAACCCGACATATCCTATTTGAGGGCGGATGAACCCGACATATCCTATTTGAGGGCAGATGAACCCGACAGATCCTATTTGAGGGCGGATGAACCCGACAGATCCTATTTGAGGGCGGATGAACCCGACAGATCCTATTTGAGGGCGGATTAACCCGACATATCCTATTTGAGAGCGGATGAACCCGACATATCCTATTTGAGGGCGGATGAACCCGACATATCCTATTTTAGGGCGGATGAACCCGACATATTCTATTTGAGGGCGGATGAACCCGACAGATCCTATTTGAGGGCGGATGATCCCAACAGATCCTATTTGAGGGCGGATGAACCCGACAGATCCTATTTGAGGGCGGATGAACCCAACAGATCCTATTTGAGGGCGGATGAACCCGACAGATCCTATTTGAGGGCGGATGAACCCGACATATCCTATTTGAGGCTGGATGAACCCAACAGATCCTATTTGAGGGCGGATGAACCCAACAGATCCTATTTGAGGGCGGATGAACCCGACATATCCTATTTGAGGGAGGATGAACCCAACAGATCCTATTTGAGGGCGGATGAACCCGACATATCCTATTTGAGGGCGGATGAACCCGACAGATCCTATTTGAGGGCGGATGAACCCGACAGATCCTATTTGAGGGCGGATGAACCCGACAGATCCTATTTGAGGGCGGATGAACCCGACAGATCCTATTTGAGGGCGGATGAACCCGACAGATCCTATTTGAGGGCGGATGAACCCGACAGATCCTATTTGAGGGCGGATGAACCCGACAGATCCTATTTGAGGGCGGATGAACCCGACATATCGTATTTGAGGGCGGATGAACCCGACAGATCCTATTTGAGGGCGGATGAACCCGACAGATCCTATTTGAGGGCGGATGAACCCGACAGATCCTATTTGAGGGCGGATGAACCCGACAGATCCTATTTGAGGGCGGATGAACCCGACAGATCCTATTTGAGGGCGGATGAACCCGACAGATCCTATTTGAGGGCGGATGAACCCGACAGATCCTATTTGAGGGCGGATGAACCCGACAGATCCTATTTGAGGGCGGATGAACCCGACAGATCCTATTTGAGGGCGGATGAACCCGACAGATCCTATTTGAGGGCGGATGAACCCGACATATCGTATTTGAGGGCGGATGAACCCGACAGATCCTATTTGAGGGCGGATGAACCCAACAGATCCTATTTGAGGGCGGATGAACCCGACAGATCCTATTTGAGGGCCGATGAACCCGACATATCCTATTTGAGGCTGGATGAACCCAACAGATCCTATTTGAGGGCGGATGAACCCAACAGATCCTATTTGAGGGCGGATGAACCCGACATATCCTATTTGAGGGAGGATGAACCCAACAGATCCTATTTGAGGGCGGATGAACCCGACATATCCTATTTGAGGGCGGATGAACCCGACAGATCCTATTTGAGGGCGGATGAACCCGACAGATCCTATTTGAGGGCGGATGAACCCGACAGATCCTATTTGAGGGCGGATGAACCCGACAGATCCTATTTGAGGGCGGATGAACCCGACAGATCCTATTTGAGGGCGGATGAACCCGACAGATCCTATTTGAGGGCGGATGAACCCGACAGATCCTATTTGAGGGCGGATGAACCCGACATATCGTATTTGAGGGCGGATGAACCCGACAGATCCTATTTGAGGGCGGATGAACCCAACAGATCCTATTTGAGGGCGGATGAACCCGACAGATCCTATTTGAGGGCCGATGAACCCGACATATCCTATTTGAGGCTGGATGAACCCAACAGATCCTATTTGAGGGCGGATGAACCCAACAGATCCTATTTGAGGGCGGATGAACCCGACATATCCTATTTGAGGGAGGATGAACCCAACAGATCCTATTTGAGGGCGGATGAACCCGACATATCCTATTTGAGGGCGGATGAACCCGACAGATCCTATTTGAGGGCGGATGAACCCGACAGATCCTATTTGAGGGCGGATGAACCCGACAGATCCTATTTGAGGGCGGATGAACCCGACAGATCCTATTTGAGGGCGGATGAACCCGACAGATCCTATTTGAGGGCGGATGAACCCGACAGATCCTATTTGAGGGCGGATGAACCCAACAGATCCTATTTGAGGGCGGATGAACCCGACAGATCCTATTTGAGGGCGGATGAACCCGACATATCCTATTTGAGGGCGGATGAACCCAACAGATCCTATTTGAGGGCGGATGAACCCAACAGATCCTATTTGAGGGCGGATGAACCCGACAGATCCTATTTGAGGGCGGATGAACCCGACAGATCCTATTTGAGGGCGGATGAACCCAACATATCCTATTTGAGGGCGGATGAACCCAACAGATCCTATTTGAGGGCGGATGAACCCAACATATCCTATTTGAGGGCGGATGAACCCAACAGATCCTATTTGAGGGCGGATGAACCCGACATATCCTATTTGAGGGCGGATGAACCCAACAGATCCTATTTGAGGGCGGATGAACCCGACATATCCTATTTGAGGGCGGATGAACCCAACAGATCCTATTTGAGGGCGGATGAACCCAACAGATCCTATTTGAGGGCGGATGAACCCGACATATCCTATTTGAGGGCGGATGAACCCGACATATCCTATTTGAGGGCGGATGAACCCGACATATCCTATTTGAGGGCAGATGAACCCGACAGATCCTATTTGAGGGCGGATGAACCCGACAGATCCTATTTGAGGGCGGATGAACCCGACAGATCCTATTTGAGGGCGGATTAACCCGACATATCCTATTTGAGAGCGGATGAACCCGACATATCCTATTTGAGGGCGGATGAACCCGACATATCCTATTTTAGGGCGGATGAACCCGACATATTCTATTTGAGGGCGGATGAACCCGACAGATCCTATTTGAGGGCGGATGATCCCAACAGATCCTATTTGAGGGCGGATGAACCCGACAGATCCTATTTGAGGGCGGATGAACCCAACAGATCCTATTTGAGGGCGGATGAACCCGACAGATCCTATTTGAGGGCGGATGAACCCGACAGATCCTATTTGAGGGCGGATGAACCCAACAGATCCTATTTGAGGGCGGATGAACCCAACAGATCCTATTTGAGGGCGAATGAACCCGACATATCCTATTTGAGGGCGGATGAACCCGACAGATCCTATTTGAGGGCGGATGAACCCGACAGATCCTATTTGAGGGCGGATGAACCCGACAGATCCTATTTGAGGGCGGATGAACCCGACATATCCTATTTGAGGGCGGATGAACCCGACAGATCCTATTTGAGGGCGGATGAACCCGACAGATCCTATTTGAGGGCGGATGAACCCGACAGATCCTATTTGAGGGCGGATGAACCCGACAGATCCTATTTGAGGGCGGATGAACCCGACAGATCCTATTTGAGGGCGGATGAACCCGACAGATCCTATTTGAGGGCGGATGAACCCGACAGATCCTATTTGAGGGCGGATGAACCCGACAGATCCTATTTGAGGGCGGATGAACCCGACATATCGTATTTGAGGGCGGATGAACCCGACAGATCCTATTTGAGGGCGGATGAACCCAACAGATCCTATTTGAGGGCGGATGAACCCGACAGATCCTATTTGAGGGCCGATGAACCCGACATATCCTATTTGAGGCTGGATGAACCCAACAGATCCTATTTGAGGGCGGATGAACCCAACAGATCCTATTTGAGGGCGGATGAACCCGACATATCCTATTTGAGGGAGGATGAACCCAACAGATCCTATTTGAGGGCGGATGAACCCGACATATCCTATTTGAGGGCGGATGAACCCGACAGATCCTATTTGAGGGCGGATGAACCCGACAGATCCTATTTGAGGGCGGATTAACCCGACAGATCCTATTTGAGGGCGGATGAACCCGACAGATCCTATTTGAGGGCGGATGAACCCGACAGATCCTATTTGAGGGCGGATGAACCCGACATATCCTATTTGAGGGCGGATGAACCCAACAGATCCTATTTGAGGGCGGATGAACCCAACAGATCCTATTTGAGGGCGGATGAACCCGACAGATCCTATTTGAGGGCGGATGAACCCGACAGATCCTATTTGAGGGCGGATGAACCCGACAGATCCTATTTGAGGGCGGATGAACCCGACAGATCCTATTTGAGGGCGGATGAACCCGACATATCCTATTTGAGGGCGGATGAACCCGACAGATCCTATTTGAGGGCGGATGAACCCAACAGATCCTATTTGAGGGCGGATGAACCCGACAGATCCTATTTGAGGGCGGATGAACCCGACAGATCCTATTTGAGGGCGGATGAACCCAACATATCCTATTTGAGGGCGGATGAACCCAACAGATCCTATTTGAGGGCGGATGAACCCGACAGATCCTATTTGAGGGCGGATGAACCCGACAGATCCTATTTGAGGGCGGATGAACCCAACATATCCTATTTGAGGGCGGATGAACCCAACAGATCCTATTTGAGGGCGGATGAACCCGACATATCCTATTTGAGGGCGGATGAACCCGACAGATCCTATTTGAGGGCGGATGAACCCGACATATCGTATTTGAGGGCGGATGAACCCGACAGATCCTATTTGAGGGCGGATGAACCCAACAGATCCTATTTGAGGGCGGATGAACCCGACAGATCCTATTTGAGGGCCGATGAACCCGACATATCCTATTTGAGGCTGGATGAACCCAACAGATCCTATTTGAGGGCGGATGAACCCAACAGATCCTATTTGAGGGCGGATGAACCCGACATATCCTATTTGAGGGAGGATGAACCCAACAGATCCTATTTGAGGGCGGATGAACCCGACATATCCTATTTGAGGGCGGATGAACCCGACAGATCCTATTTGAGGGCGGATGAACCCGACAGATCCTATTTGAGGGCGGATGAACCCGACAGATCCTATTTGAGGGCGGATGAACCCGACAGATCCTATTTGAGGGCGGATGAACCCGACAGATCCTATTTGAGGGCGGATGAACCCGACATATCCTATTTGAGGGCGGATGAACCCAACAGATCCTATTTGAGGGCGGATGAACCCAACAGATCCTATTTGAGGGCGGATGAACCCGACAGATCCTATTTGAGGGCGGATGAACCCGACAGATCCTATTTGAGGGCGGATGAACCCAACATATCCTATTTGAGGGCGGATGAACCCAACAGATCCTATTTGAGGGCGGATGAACCCGACAGATCCTATTTGAGGGCGGATGAACCCGACAGATCCTATTTGAGGGCGGATGAACCCAACATATCCTATTTGAGGGCGGATGAACCCAACAGATCCTATTTGAGGGCGGATGAACCCGACATATCCTATTTGAGGGCGGATGAACCCAACAGATCCTATTTGAGGGCGGATGAACCCGACAGATCCTATTTGAGGGCGGATGAACCCAACATATCCTATTTGAGGGCGGATGAACCCAACAGATCCTATTTGAGGGCGGATGAACCCGACATATCCTATTTGAGGGCGGATGAACCCAACAGATCCTATTTGAGGGCGGATGAACCCGACATATCCTATTTGAGGGCGGATGAACCCAACATATCCTATTTGAGGGCGGATGAACCCGACATATCCTATTTGAGGGCGGATGAACCCAACAGATCCTATTTGAGGGCGGATTAACCCGACAGATCCTATTTGAGGGCGGATGAACCCGACATATCCTATTTGAGGGCGGATGAACCCGACATATCCTATTTGAGGGCGGATGAACCCGACATATCCTATTTGAGGGCAGATGAACCCGACAGATCCTATTTGAGGGCGGATGAACCCGACAGATCCTATTTGAGGGCGGATGAACCCGACAGATCCTATTTGAGGGCGGATTAACCCGACATATCCTATTTTAGGGCGGATGAACCCAACAAATCCTATTTGAGGGCGGATGAACCCGACATATCCTATTTGAGGGCGGATGAACCCGACAGATCCTATTTGAGGGCGGATTAACCCAACAGATCCTATTTGAGGGCGGATGAACCCGACAGATCCTATTTGAGGGCGGATGAACCCGACAGATCCTATTTGAGGGCGGATGAACCCGACAGATCCTATTTGAGGGCGGATGAACCCGACAGATCCTATTTGAGGGCGGATGAACCCGACAGATCCTATTTGAGGGCGGATGAACCCGACAGATCCTATTTGAGGGCGGATGAACCCAACAGATCCTATTTGAGGGCGAATGAACCCGACATATCCTATTTGAGGGCGGATGAACCCGACAGATCCTATTTGAGGGCGGATGAACCCGACAGATCCTATTTGAGGGCGGATGAACCCGACAGATCCTATTTGAGGGCGGATGAACCCGACATATCCTATTTGAGGGCGGATGAACCCGACAGATCCTATTTGAGGGCGGATGAACCCGACAGATCCTATTTGAGGGCGGATGAACCCGACAGATCCTATTTGAGGGCGGATTAACCCGACAGATCCTATTTGAGGGCGGATGAACCCGACAGATCCTATTTGAGGGCGGATGAACCCGACAGATCCTATTTGAGGGCGGATGAACCCGACAGATCCTATTTGAGGGCGGATGAACCCGACAGATCCTATTTGAGGGCGGATGAACCCGACATATCGTATTTGAGGGCGGATGAACCCGACAGATCCTATTTGAGGGCGGATGAACCCAACAGATCCTATTTGAGGGCGGATGAACCCGACAGATCCTATTTGAGGGCCGATGAACCCGACATATCCTATTTGAGGCTGGATGAACCCAACAGATCCTATTTGAGGGCGGATGAACCCAACAGATCCTATTTGAGGGCGGATGAACCCGACATATCCTATTTGAGGGAGGATGAACCCAACAGATCCTATTTGAGGGCGGATGAACCCGACATATCCTATTTGAGGGCGGATGAACCCGACAGATCCTATTTGAGGGCGGATGAACCCGACAGATCCTATTTGAGGGCGGATTAACCCGACAGATCCTATTTGAGGGCGGATGAACCCGACAGATCCTATTTGAGGGCGGATGAACCCGACAGATCCTATTTGAGGGCGGATGAACCCGACATATCCTATTTGAGGGCGGATGAACCCAACAGATCCTATTTGAGGGCGGATGAACCCAACAGATCCTATTTGAGGGCGGATGAACCCGACAGATCCTATTTGAGGGCGGATGAACCCGACAGATCCTATTTGAGGGCGGATGAACCCGACAGATCCTATTTGAGGGCGGATGAACCCGACAGATCCTATTTGAGGGCGGATGAACCCGACAGATCCTATTTGAGGGCGGATGAACCCGACAGATCCTATTTGAGGGCGGATGAACCCAACAGATCCTATTTGAGGGCGGATGAACCCGACAGATCCTATTTGAGGGCGGATGAACCCGACAGATCCTATTTGAGGGCGGATGAACCCAACATATCCTATTTGAGGGCGGATGAACCCAACAGATCCTATTTGAGGGCGGATGAACCCGACAGATCCTATTTGAGGGCGGATGAACCCGACAGATCCTATTTGAGGGCGGATGAACCCAACATATCCTATTTGAGGGCGGATGAACCCAACAGATCCTATTTGAGGGCGGATGAACCCGACATATCCTATTTGAGGGCGGATGAACCCGACAGATCCTATTTGAGGGCGGATGAACCCGACATATCGTATTTGAGGGCGGATGAACCCGACAGATCCTATTTGAGGGCGGATGAACCCAACAGATCCTATTTGAGGGCGGATGAACCCGACAGATCCTATTTGAGGCCCGATGAACCCGACATATCCTATTTGAGGCTGGATGAACCCAACAGATCCTATTTGAGGGCGGATGAACCCAACAGATCCTATTTGAGGGCGGATGAACCCGACATATCCTATTTGAGGGAGGATGAACCCAACAGATCCTATTTGAGGGCGGATGAACCCGACATATCCTATTTGAGGGCGGATGAACCCGACAGATCCTATTTGAGGGCGGATGAACCCGACAGATCCTATTTGAGGGCGGATGAACCCGACAGATCCTATTTGAGGGCGGATGAACCCGACAGATCCTATTTGAGGGCGGATGAACCCGACAGATCCTATTTGAGGGCGGATGAACCCGACATATCCTATTTGAGGGCGGATGAACCCAACAGATCCTATTTGAGGGCGGATGAACCCAACAGATCCTATTTGAGGGCGGATGAACCCGACAGATCCTATTTGAGGGCGGATGAACCCGACAGATCCTATTTGAGGGCGGATGAACCCAACATATCCTATTTGAGGGCGGATGAACCCAACAGATCCTATTTGAGGGCGGATGAACCCGACAGATCCTATTTGAGGGCGGATGAACCCGACAGATCCTATTTGAGGGCGGATGAACCCGACAGATCCTATTTGAGGGCGGATGAACCCAACATATCCTATTTGAGGGCGGATGAACCCAACAGATCCTATTTGAGGGCGGATGAACCCGACATATCCTATTTGAGGGCGGATGAACCCAACAGATCCTATTTGAGGGCGGATGAACCCGACATATCCTATTTGAGGGCGGATGAACCCAACAGATCCTATTTGAGGGCGGATGAACCCAACAGATCCTATTTGAGGGCGGATGAACCCGACATATCCTATTTGAGGGCGGATGAACCCGACATATCCTATTTGAGGGCGGATGAACCCGACATATCCTATTTGAGGGCAGATGAACCCGACAGATCCTATTTGAGGGCGGATGAACCCGACAGATCCTATTTGAGGGCGGATGAACCCGACAGATCCTATTTGAGGGCGGATTAACCCGACATATCCTATTTGAGAGCGGATGAACCCGACATATCCTATTTGAGGGCGGATGAACCCGACATATCCTATTTTAGGGCGGATGAACCCGACATATTCTATTTGAGGGCGGATGAACCCGACAGATCCTATTTGAGGGCGGATGATCCCAACAGATCCTATTTGAGGGCGGATGAACCCGACAGATCCTATTTGAGGGCGGATTAACCCGACATATCCTATTTTAGGGCGGATGAACCCAACAAATCCTATTTGAGGGCGGATGAACCCGACATATCCTATTTGAGGGCGGATGAACCCGACAGATCCTATTTGAGGGCGGATTAACCCAACAGATCCTATTTGAGGGCGGATGAACCCGACAGATCCTATTTGAGGGCGGATGAACCCGACAGATCCTATTTGAGGGCGGATGAACCCGACAGATCCTATTTGAGGGCAGATGAACCCGACAGATCCTATTTGAGGGCGGATGAACCCGACAGATCCTATTTGAGGGCGGATGAACCCGACAGATCCTATTTGAGGGCCGATGAACCCGACATATCCTATTTGAGGCTGGATGAACCCAACAGATCCTATTTGAGGGCGGATGAACCCGACAGATCCTATTTGAGGGCGGATGAACCCAACAGATCCTATTTGAGGGCGGATGAACCCAACAGATCCTATTTGAGGGCGGATGAACCCAACAGATCCTATTTGAGGGCGGATGAACCCGACAGATCCTATTTGAGGGCGGATGAACCCAACAGATCCTATTTGAGGGCGGATGAACCCGACAGATCCTATTTGAGGGCGGATTAACCCGACAGATCCTATTTGAGGGCGGATGAACCCAACAGATCCTATTTGAGGGCCGATTAACCCGACATATCTTATTTGAGGACGGATGAACCCGACATATCTTATTTGAGGACGGATGAACCCGACAGATCCTATTTGAGGGCGGATGAACCCAACAGATCCTATTTGAGGGCGGATGAACCCAACAGATCCTATTTGAGGGCGGATGAACCCGACAGATCCTATTTGAGGGCGGATGAACCCGATAGATCCTATTTGAGGCTGGATGAACCCGACAGATCCTATTTGAGGGCGGATGAACCCAACAGATCCTATTTGAGGGCGGATGAACCCGACAGATCCTATTTGAGGGCGGATGAACCCAACAGATCCTATTTGAGGGCGGATGAACCCGACAGATCCTATTTGAGGGCGGATGAACCCGACAGATCCTATTTGAGGGCGGATGAACCCAACAGATCCTATTTGAGGGCGGATGAACCCGACAGATCCTATTTGAGGGCGGATTAACCCGACAGATCCTATTTGAGGGCGGATGAACCCAACAGATCCTATTTGAGGGCGGATGATCCCAACAGATCCTATTTGAGGGCGGATGATCCCAACAGATCCTATTTGAGGGCGGATTAACCCGACAGATCCTATTTGAGGGCGGATTAACCCGACATATCCTATTTGAGGGCGGATGAACCCGACATATCCTATTTGAGGGCGGATGAACCCGACATATCCTATTTGAGGGCGGATGAACCCAACAGATCCTATTTGAGGGCGGATGAACCCGACAGATCCTATTTGAGGGCGGATGAACCCGACATATCCTATTTGAGGGTGGATGAACCCAACAGATCCTATTTGAGGGCGGATGATCCCAACAGATCCTATTTGAGGGCGGATGATCCCGACATATCCTATTTGAGGGCGGATGAACCCGACAGATCCTATTTGAGGGCGGATTAACCCGACATATCCTATTTGAGGGCGGATGAACCCGACAGATCCTATTTGAGGGCGGATTAACCCGACAGATCCTATTTGAGGGCGGATGAACCCAACAGATCCTATTTGAGGGCCGATGAACCCGACATATCCTATTTGAGGCTGGATGAACCCAACAGATCCTATTTGAGGGCGGATGAACCCAACAGATCCTATTTGAGGGCGGATGAACCCGACATATCCTATTTGAGGGCGGATGAACCCGACATATCCTATTTGAGGGCGGATGAACCCAACAGATCCTATTTGAGGGCGGATGAACCCGACATATCCTATTTGAGGGCGGATGAACCCAACAGATCCTATTTGAGGGCGGATGAACCCAACAGATCCTATTTGAGGGCGGATGAACCCGACATATCCTATTTGAGGGCGGATGAACCCGACATATCCTATTTGAGGGCGGATGAACCCGACATATCCTATTTGAGGGCAGATGAACCCGACAGATCCTATTTGAGGGCGGATGAACCCGACAGATCCTATTTGAGGGCGGATGAACCCGACAGATCCTATTTGAGGGCGGATTAACCCGACATATCCTATTTGAGGGCGGATGAACCCGACATATCCTATTTGAGGGCGGATGAACCCGACATATCCTATTTGAGGGCGGATGAACCCGACAGATCCTATTTGAGGGCGGATGAACCCGACAGATCCTATTTGAGGGCGGATGAACCCGACAGATCCTATTTGAGGGCGGATGAACCCGACAGATCCTATTTGAGGGCAGATGAACCCGACAGATCCTATTTGAGGGCGGATGAACCCGACAGATCCTATTTGAGGGCGGATGAACCCGACAGATCCTATTTGAGGCCCGATGAACCCGACATATCCTATTTGAGGCTGGATGAACCCAACAGATCCTATTTGAGGGCGGATGAACCTGACAGATCCTATTTGAGGGCGGACGAACCCAACAGATCCTATTTGAGGGCGGAAGAACCCAACAGATCCTATTTGAGGGCGGACGAACCTAACAGATCCTATTTGAGGGCGGATGAACCCGACAGATCCTATTTGAGGGCGGATGAACCCAACAGATCCTATTTGAGGGCGGATGAACCCGACAGATCCTATTTGAGGGCGGATTAACCCGACAGATCCTATTTGAGGGCGGATGAACCCAACAGATCCTATTTGAGGGCCGATTAACCCGACATATCTTATTTGAGGACGGATGAACCCGACATATCTTATTTGAGGACGGATGAACCCGACAGATCCTATTTGAGGGCGGATGAACCCAACAGATCCTATTTGAGGGCGGATGAACCCAACAGATCCTATTTGAGGGCGGATGAACCCGACAGATCCTATTTGAGGGCGGATGAACCCGATAGATCCTATTTGAGGCTGGATGAACCCGACAGATCCTATTTGAGGGCGGATGAACCCGACAGATCCTATTTGAGGGCGGATGAACCCAACAGATCCTATTTGAGGGCGGATGAACCCGACAGATCCTATTTGAGGGCGGATGAACCCGACAGATCCTATTTGAGGGCGGATGAACCCGACAGATCCTATTTGAGGGCGGATGAACCCGACAGATCCTATTTGAGGGCGGATGAACCCGACAGATCCTATTTGAGGGCGGATGAACCCAACAGATCCTATTTGAGGGCGGATGAACCCAACAGATCCTATTTGAGGGCGGATGAACCCAACAGATCCTATTTGAGGGCGGATTAACCCGACAGATCCTATTTGAGGGCGGATTAACCCGACAGATCCTATTTGAGGGCGGATTAACCCGACATATCCTATTTGAGGGCGGATGAACCCGACATATCCTATTTGAGGGCGGATGAACCCGACATATCCTATTTGAGGGCGGATGAACCCGACATATCCTATTTGAGGCTGGATGAACCCAACAGATCCTATTTGAGGGCGGATGAACCCAACAGATCCTATTTGAGGGCGGATGAACCCGACATATCCTATTTGAGGGCGGATGAACCCGACATATCCTATTTGAGGGCGGATGAACCCAACAGATCCTATTTGAGGGCGGATGAACCCGACATATCCTATTTGAGGGCGGATGAACCCAACAGATCCTATTTGAGGGCGGATGAACCCAACAGATCCTATTTGAGGGCGGATGAACCCGACATATCCTATTTGAGGGCGGATGAACCCGACATATCCTATTTGAGGGCGGATGAACCCGACATATCCTATTTGAGGGCAGATGAACCCGACAGATCCTATTTGAGGGCGGATGAACCCGACAGATCCTATTTGAGGGCGGATGAACCCGACAGATCCTATTTGAGGGCGGATTAACCCGACATATCCTATTTGAGGGCGGATGAACCCGACATATCCTATTTGAGGGCGGATGAACCCGACATATCCTATTTGAGGGCGGATGAACCCGACAGATCCTATTTGAGGGCGGATGAACCCGACAGATCCTATTTGAGGGCGGATGAACCCGACAGATCCTATTTGAGGGCGGATGAACCCGACAGATCCTATTTGAGGGCAGATGAACCCGACAGATCCTATTTGAGGGCGGATGAACCCGACAGATCCTATTTGAGGGCGGATGAACCCGACAGATCCTATTTGAGGCCCGATGAACCCGACATATCCTATTTGAGGCTGGATGAACCCAACAGATCCTATTTGAGGGCGGATGAACCTGACAGATCCTATTTGAGGGCGGACGAACCCAACAGATCCTATTTGAGGGCGGAAGAACCCAACAGATCCTATTTGAGGGCGGACGAACCTAACAGATCCTATTTGAGGGCGGATGAACCCGACAGATCCTATTTGAGGGCGGATGAACCCAACAGATCCTATTTGAGGGCGGATGAACCCGACAGATCCTATTTGAGGGCGGATTAACCCGACAGATCCTATTTGAGGGCGGATGAACCCAACAGATCCTATTTGAGGGCCGATTAACCCGACATATCTTATTTGAGGACGGATGAACCCGACATATCTTATTTGAGGACGGATGAACCCGACAGATCCTATTTGAGGGCGGATGAACCCAACAGATCCTATTTGAGGGCGGATGAACCCAACAGATCCTATTTGAGGGCGGATGAACCCGACAGATCCTATTTGAGGGCGGATGAACCCGATAGATCCTATTTGAGGCTGGATGAACCCGACAGATCCTATTTGAGGGCGGATGAACCCGACAGATCCTATTTGAGGGCGGATGAACCCAACAGATCCTATTTGAGGGCGGATGAACCCGACAGATCCTATTTGAGGGCGGATGAACCCGACAGATCCTATTTGAGGGCGGATGAACCCAACAGATCCTATTTGAGGGCGGATGAACCCGACAGATCCTATTTGAGGGCGGATTAACCCGACAGATCCTATTTGAGGGCGGATGAACCCAACAGATCCTATTTGAGGGCGGATGATCCCAACAAATCCTATTTGAGGGCGGATGATCCCAACAGATCCTATTTGAGGGCGGATTAACCCGACAGATCCTATTTGAGGGCGGATTAACCCGACATATCCTATTTGAGGGCGGATGAACCCGACATATCCTATTTGAGGGCGGATGAACCCGACATATCCTATTTGAGGGCGGATGAACCCAACAGATCCTATTTGAGGGCGGATGAACCCGACATATCCTATTTTAGGGCGGATGAACCCGACATATTCTATTTGAGGGCGGATGAACCCGACATATCCTATTTGAGGGCGGATGAACCCGACAGATCCTATTTGAGGTCGGATTAACCCGACAGATCCTATTTGAGGGCGGATGAAACCAACAGATCCTATTTGAGGGCGGATGAAACCAACAGATCCTATTTGAGGGCGGATGAACCCGACATATCCTATTTGAGGGCGGATTAACCCGACATATCCTATTTGAGGCTGGATGAACCCAACAGATCCTATTTGAGGGCGGATTAACCCAACAGATCCTATTTGAGGGCGGATGAACCCAACAGATCCTATTTGAGGGCGGACGAACCCGACAGATCCTATTTGAGGGCGGATGAACCCGACAGATCCTATTTGAGGGCGGATGAACCCAACAGAACCTATTTGAGGGCGGATGAACCCGACAGATCCTATTTGAGGGCGGATTAACCCGACAGATCCTATTTGAGGGCGGATGAACCCGACAGATCCTATTTGAGGGCCGATTAACCCGACATATCTTATTTGAGGACGGATGAACCCGACAGATCCTATTTGAGGGCGGATGAACCCGACAGATCCTATTTGAGGGCGGATGAACCCAACAGATCCTATTTGAGGGCGGATGAACCCGACAGATCCTATTTGAGGGCGGATGAACCCGACAGATCCTATTTGAGGGCGGATGAACCCAACAGATCCTATTTGAGGGCGGATGAACCCGACAGATCCTATTTGAGGGCGGATTAACCCGACAGATCCTATTTGAGGGCGGATGAACCCAACAGATCCTATTTGAGGGCCGATTAACCCGACATATCTTATTTGAGGACGGATGAACCCGACATATCTTATTTGAGGACGGATGAACCCGACAGATCCTATTTGAGGGCGGATGAACCCAACAGATCCTATTTGAGGGCGGATGAACCCAACAGATCCTATTTGAGGGCGGATGAACCCGACAGATCCTATTTGAGGGCGGATGAACCCGATAGATCCTATTTGAGGCTGGATGAACCCGACAGATCCTATTTGAGGGCGGATGAACCCGACAGATCCTATTTGAGGGCGGATGAACCCAACAGATCCTATTTGAGGGCGGATGAACCCGACAGATCCTATTTGAGGGCGGATGAACCCGACAGATCCTATTTGAGGGCGGATGAACCCGACAGATCCTATTTGAGGGCGGATGAACCCGACAGATCCTATTTGAGGGCGGATGAACCCGACAGATCCTATTTGAGGGCGGATGAACCCAACAGATCCTATTTGAGGGCGGATGAACCCAACAGATCCTATTTGAGGGCGGATGAACCCAACAGATCCTATTTGAGGGCGGATTAACCCGACAGATCCTATTTGAGGGCGGATTAACCCGACAGATCCTATTTGAGGGCGGATTAACCCGACATATCCTATTTGAGGGCGGATGAACCCGACATATCCTATTTGAGGGCGGATGAACCCGACATATCCTATTTGAGGGCGGATGAACCCGACATATCCTATTTGAGGCTGGATGAACCCAACAGATCCTATTTGAGGGCGGATGAACCCAACAGATCCTATTTGAGGGCGGATGAACCCGACATATCCTATTTGAGGGCGGATGAACCCGACATATCCTATTTGAGGGCGGATGAACCCAACAGATCCTATTTGAGGGCGGATGAACCCGACATATCCTATTTGAGGGCGGATGAACCCAACAGATCCTATTTGAGGGCGGATGAACCCAACAGATCCTATTTGAGGGCGGATGAACCCGACATATCCTATTTGAGGGCGGATGAACCCGACATATCCTATTTGAGGGCGGATGAACCCGACATATCCTATTTGAGGGCAGATGAACCCGACAGATCCTATTTGAGGGCGGATGAACCCGACAGATCCTATTTGAGGGCGGATGAACCCGACAGATCCTATTTGAGGGCGGATTAACCCGACATATCCTATTTGAGGGCGGATGAACCCGACATATCCTATTTGAGGGCGGATGAACCCGACATATCCTATTTGAGGGCGGATGAACCCGACAGATCCTATTTGAGGGCGGATGAACCCGACAGATCCTATTTGAGGGCGGATGAACCCGACAGATCCTATTTGAGGGCGGATGAACCCGACAGATCCTATTTGAGGGCAGATGAACCCGACAGATCCTATTTGAGGGCGGATGAACCCGACAGATCCTATTTGAGGGCGGATGAACCCGACAGATCCTATTTGAGGCCCGATGAACCCGACATATCCTATTTGAGGCTGGATGAACCCAACAGATCCTATTTGAGGGCGGATGAACCTGACAGATCCTATTTGAGGGCGGACGAACCCAACAGATCCTATTTGAGGGCGGAAGAACCCAACAGATCCTATTTGAGGGCGGACGAACCTAACAGATCCTATTTGAGGGCGGATGAACCCGACAGATCCTATTTGAGGGCGGATGAACCCAACAGATCCTATTTGAGGGCGGATGAACCCGACAGATCCTATTTGAGGGCGGATTAACCCGACAGATCCTATTTGAGGGCGGATGAACCCAACAGATCCTATTTGAGGGCCGATTAACCCGACATATCTTATTTGAGGACGGATGAACCCGACATATCTTATTTGAGGACGGATGAACCCGACAGATCCTATTTGAGGGCGGATGAACCCAACAGATCCTATTTGAGGGCGGATGAACCCAACAGATCCTATTTGAGGGCGGATGAACCCGACAGATCCTATTTGAGGGCGGATGAACCCGATAGATCCTATTTGAGGCTGGATGAACCCGACAGATCCTATTTGAGGGCGGATGAACCCGACAGATCCTATTTGAGGGCGGATGAACCCAACAGATCCTATTTGAGGGCGGATGAACCCGACAGATCCTATTTGAGGGCGGATGAACCCGACAGATCCTATTTGAGGGCGGATGAACCCAACAGATCCTATTTGAGGGCGGATGAACCCGACAGATCCTATTTGAGGGCGGATTAACCCGACAGATCCTATTTGAGGGCGGATGAACCCAACAGATCCTATTTGAGGGCGGATGATCCCAACAAATCCTATTTGAGGGCGGATGATCCCAACAGATCCTATTTGAGGGCGGATTAACCCGACAGATCCTATTTGAGGGCGGATTAACCCGACATATCCTATTTGAGGGCGGATGAACCCGACATATCCTATTTGAGGGCGGATGAACCCGACATATCCTATTTGAGGGCGGATGAACCCAACAGATCCTATTTGAGGGCGGATGAACCCGACATATCCTATTTTAGGGCGGATGAACCCGACATATTCTATTTGAGGGCGGATGAACCCGACATATCCTATTTGAGGGCGGATGAACCCGACAGATCCTATTTGAGGTCGGATTAACCCGACAGATCCTATTTGAGGGCGGATGAAACCAACAGATCCTATTTGAGGGCGGATGAAACCAACAGATCCTATTTGAGGGCGGATGAACCCGACATATCCTATTTGAGGGCGGATTAACCCGACATATCCTATTTGAGGCTGGATGAACCCAACAGATCCTATTTGAGGGCGGATTAACCCAACAGATCCTATTTGAGGGCGGATGAACCCAACAGATCCTATTTGAGGGCGGACGAACCCGACAGATCCTATTTGAGGGCGGATGAACCCGACAGATCCTATTTGAGGGCGGATGAACCCAACAGAACCTATTTGAGGGCGGATGAACCCGACAGATCCTATTTGAGGGCGGATTAACCCGACATATCCTATTTGAGGGCGGATGAACCCGACAGATCCTATTTGAGGGCCGATTAACCCGACATATCTTATTTGAGGACGGATGAACCCGACAGATCCTATTTGAGGGCGGATGAACCCGACAGATCCTATTTGAGGGCGGATGAACCCAACAGATCCTATTTGAGGGCGGATGAACCCGACAGATCCTATTTGAGGGCGGATGAACCCGATAGATCCTATTTGAGGCTGGATGAACCCGACAGATCCTATTTGAGGGCGGATGAACCCAACAGATCCTATTTGAGGGCGGATGAACCTGACAGATCCTATTTGAGGGCGGATGAACCCAACAGATCCTATTTGAGGGCGGATGAACCCGACAGATCCTATTTGAGGGCGAATGAACCCGACAGATCCTATTTGAGGGCGGATGAACCTGACAGATCCTATTTGAGGGCGGATGAACCCAACAGATCCTATTTGAGGGCGGACGAACCCAACAGATCCTATTTGAGGGCGGACGAACCCAACAGATCCTATTTGAGGGCGGAAGAACCCGACAGATCCTATTTGAGGGCGGATGAACCCAACAGATCCTATTTGAGGGCGGATGAACCCGACAGATCCTATTTGAGGGCGGATTAACCCGACAGATCCTATTTGAGGGCGGATGAACCCAACAGATCCTATTTGAGGGCCGATTAACCCGACATATCTTATTTGAGGACGGATGAACCCGACAGATCCTATTTGAGGGCGGATGAACCCAACAGATCCTATTTGAGGGCGGATGAACCCGACAGATCCTATTTGAGGGCGGATGAACCCGACAGATCCTATTTGAGGGCGGATGAACCCGACAGATCCTATATGAGGCTGGATGAACCCAACAGATCCTATTTGAGGGCGGATGAACCCAACAGATCCTATTTGAGGGCGGATGAACCCGACAGATCCTATTTGAGGGCGGATGAACCCAACAGATCCTATTTGAGGGCGGATGAACCCGACAGATCCTATTTGAGGGCGGATGAACCCGACAGATCCTATTTGAGGGCGGATGAACCCAACAGATCCTATTTGAGGGCGGATGAACCCGACAGATCCTATTTGAGGGCGGATGAACCCAACAGATCCTATTTGAGGGCGGATGATCCCAACAGATCCTATTTGAGGGCGGATGATCCCAACAGATCCTATTTGAGGGCGGATTAACCCGACAGATCCTATTTGAGGGCGGATTAACCCGACATATCCTATTTGAGGGCGGATGAACCCGACAGATCCTATTTGAGGGCGGATGAACCCGACAGATCCTATTTGAGGGCGGATGAACCCAACAGATCCTATTTGAGGGCGGATTAACCCGACAGATCCTATTTGAGGGCGGATGAACCCGACAGATCCTATTTGAGGGCGGATGAACCCGACAGATCCTATTTGAGGGCGGATGAACCCAACAGATCCTATTTGAGGGCGGATGAACCCGACATATCCTATTTGAGGGCGGATGAACCCAACAGATCCTATTTGAGGGCGGATGAACCCAACAGATCCTATTTGAGGGCGGATGAACCCGACATATCCTATTTGAGGGCGGATGAACCCGACATATCCTATTTGAGGGCGGATGAACCCGACATATCCTATTTGAGGGCGGATGAACCCGACATATCCTATTTGAGGGCGGATGAACCCGACATATTCTATTTGAGGGCGGATGAACCCGACATATCCTATTTGAGGGCGGATGAACCCGACAGATCCTATTTGAGGGCGGATTAACCCGACATATCCTATTTGAGGGCGGATGAACCCGACATATCCTATTTGAGGGCGGATGAACCCGACATATCCTATTTTAGGGCGGATGAACCCGACATATTCTATTTGAGGGCGGATGAACCCGACAGATCCTATTTGAGGGCGGATGAACCCGACAGATCCTATTTGAGGGCGGATGAACCCGACAGATCCTATTTGAGGGCGGATGAACCCAACAGATCCTATTTGAGGGCGGATGAACCCGACAGATCCTATTTGAGGGCGGATGAACCCGACAGATCCTATTTGAGGGCGGATGAACCCAACAGATCCTATTTGAGGGCGGATGATCCCAACAGATCCTATTTGAGGGCGGATTAACCCGACAGATCCTATTTGAGGGCGGATTAACCCGACATATCCTATTTGAGGGCGGATGAACCCGACAGATCCTATTTGAGGGCGGATGAACCCGACAGATCCTATTTGAGGGCGGATGAACCCAACAGATCCTATTTGAGGGCGGATGAACCCGACAGATCCTATTTGAGGGCGGATGAACCCGACAGATCCTATTTGAGGGCGGATGAACCCAACAGATCCTATTTGAGGGCGGATGAACCCGACAGATCCTATTTGAGGGCGGATGAACCCGACAGATCCTATTTGAGGGCGGATGAACCCAACAGATCCTATTTGAGGGCGGATGAACCCGACATATCCTATTTGAGGGCGGATGAACCCAACAGATCCTATTTGAGGGCGGATGAACCCAACAGATCCTATTTGAGGGCGGATGAACCCGACATATCCTATTTGAGGGCGGATGAACCCGACATATCCTATTTGAGGGCGGATGAACCCGACATATCCTATTTGAGGGCGGATGAACCCGACATATCCTATTTGAGGGCGGATGAACCCGACATATCCTATTTGAGGGCGGATGAACCCGACATATCCTATTTGAGGGCGGATGAACCCGACAGATCCTATTTGAGGGCGGATTAACCCGACATATCTTATTTGAGGGCGGATGAACCCGACATATCCTATTTGAGGGCGGATGAACCCGACATATCCTATTTTAGGGCGGATGAACCCGACATATTCTATTTGAGGGCGGATGAACCCGACAGATCCTATTTGAGGGCGGATGAACCCGACATATCCTATTTGAGGTTGGATGAACCCAACAGATCCTATTTGAGGGCGGATGAACCCAACAGATCCTATTTGAGGGCGGATGAACCCGACATATCCTATTTGAGGGCGGATGAACCTGACAGATCCTATTTGAGGGCGGATGAACCCGACATATCCTATTTGAGGGCGGATGAACCCGACATATCCTATTTGAGGGTGGATGAACCCAACAGATCCTATTTGAGGGCGGATGATCCCAACAGATCCTATTTGAGGGCGGATGAACCCAACAGATCCTATTTGAGGGCGGATTAACCCGACATATCCTATTTGAGGGCGGATGAACCCGACATATCCTATTTGAGGATGGATGAACCCGACAGATCCTATTTGAGGGCGGATGAACCCAACAGATCCTATTTGAGGGCGGATGAACCCAACAGATCCTATTTGAGGGCGGATGAACCCGACAGATCCTATTTGAGGGCGGATGAACCCAACAGATCCTATTTGAGGGCGGATGAACCCAACAGATCCTATTTGAGGGCGGATGAACCCAACAGATCCTATTTGAGGGCGGATGAACCCGACAGATCCTATTTGAGGGCGGATGAACCCAACAGATCCTATTTGAGGGCGGATGAACCCGACAGATCCTATTTGAGGGCCGATGAACCCAACATATCCCATTTGAGGGCCGATGAACCCAACATATCCCATTTGAGGGCGGATGAACCCAAAATATCTTTAAGATTTGAAAATGTCTTACCTCGAATACTTGCTGGGGATTGGGATGAATTTTCATTTTCTACCTTCCCCATTTTTTATTATTATTCTTTTTTTTATTATTTTCAAATACTACCTCCCTTGAGAGTCGTTTTGCCTTTCCCCGAAAGGAACCGCTGAGGATACCGACTTTCCAACCTTGTGTTGGACCCCTCGCAACTGCTAGGGATAACACTGTTGAGGAATTATTTACTTACCTGTTGGGGGTAAAATGTTATCAGCTGGGGGTACCTGACTTCCAGAAAATTTTCTAAATGGAAGGAAAATTTTCTGCCCCAGTTTGATAATATCCCTTGTGGCATGCGTTTCTGCCTCAATGCCATTTCCCTTACCTGTTTCAAATCAAACAAAATTGTTAGTTTAAAACATGGTGGTTGGTTGTGATACTCCTGCTGGGATGGTGTTCCCTTTCTCCCTCCTTGCTCTGTGTTCCACAACTTGTTGGGGATGATATTATGTGCTGGGGATAATCCCTTCCTGCTGGGGATATCCATCTTCTTTTGTGGCATAACTCGGAAACTGGCATTTTCCCGACCTTTTAGTCTAGTATGGATTTCGCCAAATCATGCTCACTGCTCTCCTTGCTCTGTTCACGGGCCTTGTCTTTGAGGTTTATAACCTTGGTTTTGGCAAAGGATATCCCTCTTGATGCTCGTCAATCCTTTTGTCAATTCCCTTTGCTGGGGATATCTTTTTTGACACTGACCTCGCGCTTGTTCCTTGCTGACTATACCATTCGGATATACTAGTCAGATCTCATCTTGGAAAGCTGATGGCATATTTTGAAGTCATTTCATACTTGTTCTGACCGGACAGACTCTATTGGGGAAAATTTTTTATGAAAGGAGAAAGATAACAGAAACAAAATAAAAGACAAAGGAAACGATGACTCTTTTACAAAAGAAACTATAAATAAAAACCTATCAAACGCAGATACCGACTCTAATGGCCATGACATGCGTATGTGGCCTATCCTCTGCCGTCAATCATCTTTTAAGATCTTCCATTGGCGATTCCCCCTCTGATTCTCAATCTTATTCGACTTGTAGTGCCCGAAGGGTTTTCACTATCAAGTCTCTCTCATTTTGGTTTTCTCTCAGCTTTCATCGCCTTATGGTGCCTGTGAAGGTTTTCACCGATAAGACTCTCTCATTTGTATCACTTTCCAGCTGGGGATTTGGAGTGTCGCCGGTATGACTCTTTCTGCTGGAGATTAGAGTCCTTTCTGCTGTGGAACAGAATGTTATGTTCGCCGGTAAGACTCTTCATTTGTCTGACTTGGCATCTTTTGAAGACTGGTCAGAAGGTCTTTCTTTGGACCGTAATGTGGGTTTTGGATAGGGCTAGAAAGAAAGGGTATAAAAGGCTCAAAAATGCATTAATTTTGGGTTATTAATTACAACCTTCGGAATTAGATTTATTTACATCAAACGCAACATCTGCCCCAGTTTCTTGCTTGGGGATATTTTAATTGTTTTTTTTTTCATTTTTCAAAACTATGACCGAGCCGTGAAGCGCCTACGTATCCTCTTTGAGGAATCAGGTCAAACGTAGTTCCCAATTCCTCTTTTTCATTTGACTTTCTTTTGTTTTTTTTGTTATCATTTTTCTTTTCTCTTTTTTTTCGTTTTGTTGTTTTCTTTTTTTCTCTTTTTTTTTTTTCGTTGCTACTGATTCCGAACGAGGGGTATGAAAGAAAATAAATAAGGCTCAAAAGGGGTTAACGAAGGATAAAGTGTTTGGGTAGCAGAACAAAATGCCTTCGTCATTCCAGTCTTCAAAACATGCCAAGTGCAAACAACACAATCAAACAATAGATTTATAGTCTCTTCCGATGGTGCTGGACTTGACAATTATATTCAACATATGTTTGTTCATTTGTCACTTTTAAAGCACCGTTGGGCGACACTCTCATTCTCATTATTATGAACGACCCTCATGCCGATTTAGGCGAATCTTTCTTTAACGGTTTTCTTTGTGTTTAACTTGCCCCAGTTCCACATGACTCGGGCTCTGAATAATCTCAAACCGTCCTTATTTTCTTTAAATGGTCTGATCGCCTTTCCAGGGTTTTATGATCAACTTTAGAGATTAGGCCCAAACTGGGTGCGCATGTCATGTCCCTAGAATCGACATTGAACGAAATGATAAAAGGACTAAACAAAAGACGACTGGAACTAACAAAAGACCGGATTTTGCCTTAGACCGGTGAAATGGTTTGAATAACAAAACAAACAAACAAACCAGAACAAAATCCTAAACAAACTGCTATGACCAAATGGAAAGATAAGAAGGTTTGACACAGGACAAAATCCGAATTACAAATCTAATAATCCGAACAAAAGAAATGACAACAAAATAAGCCACCAAATGCCTCCTTCTTGTTAACCAAGGAACGGAGCGTCCTCCCACTTTATCAAAACTGGCATCTTAGCCACTTGAGCTTCGCATCAATACTGCCAAGACTATTACCAGCTTTAATATCATCGTCCTCTGTCAGCAAATTCCCAATAGGATTTGAGTGCTTCTGTTATCGGCCTGATCCCAGCATAGTGCGCACCATGATGTGCAAGTAAAGGATTCTGGGTGTCATTGTCCGGCTTACCACAAACCAATCACCTTAACTTATTTGCAAAACAAACAGGTTAGAATGGACTCAGTCGGTCCTCATTATTGACAACATCTTTTTTCTTTTTCTTTTTCGATGTTTTTCTTTTTTTTTCTTTTTTCCTTTTTGCTTTTTCTTTTTCATTCTCTTTTTTCATTCTTTTTTTTCATTTCTTCTTTCATTTCTTTTTTTCATTTCTTTTTTTTCATTTCTTTTTTTTGTTGTGGTCGAATCTTATGGAGATTGCCTACGTATCATGACCCCGCATGAATCAGACCTTGCGTAGTTCGGCCCAATAAAGATAAACAATACTCAACATTTTTTTTTATTTTCATATTAAAACAAACTGGGTTTCAAAGGTTTAAAGATGACCTACAAACTTGAAAATCAAACAACCCGCATATTCTAATCAAAAGATTTACAAACTCAAAAACAAACGCTAGCTTCCTTTCCCCGTTTGTCAAATGCAACCAAACGGCTATTTTTGCAAATGTGGCCCCTTCCAAATTTCACATGAATTTTGAGGCCGAGGAGGATTATTTTATGACACTTTACAAACTTGTCCGTTCTTTTACGAAAATAGCCTTTCGACAACTGAAAGATACTCTAAGGCTATTTCGGCAAGAACGGTTTAAGACGCGGCTGAAGCTGGCTTGGCTTATTTTTGACAAAACCCAAAGGTATTCACCTGACCGCTGACTTTTTTTCCAAACTACAATAAAAACGTGGTGTTGCAAACACGGCCCTTCAGCGCCTCGGGGACGAAGATTTATAAGGCTGTGTGGGTCGACTAGACCAAAAATCCTAAACATGACCCAAAGGTGGCTATTTATGCAAAGTCAGCCTTCCGGCGTCCCTTTCGGGAACATTCGGCTATTTATGACAAAACAGCATCACCTGACTTATTTATGACTCTTTTTATCATTTTTTCAAATTAGAAAACTCAATATTGCAAGCACGGCCTTTCAACGTCTCGGGGACGAAGATTTTTAAGGCTGTGTGGGTCAACTGGACCAAATCTTAAAAAATGACCCGAAGGTGGCTGTTTACGCAAAGTCAGCCTTCCGGCGTCCCTTTCGGGAACATTCGGCTATTTATGGCAAAACAACATCACCCGACTTATTTACGACAAAAATCAATATTTGACATATTATTTGTTTTTTATTATTATTATTATTAATTAATTGTTTTTGGCTTTTTAGCAAAAGATGGGGTTGGAACCGATGAGGGTTGCCTACGTATCTCACACCCGGTGAGAATCAAACCCGCGTAGTTCGGGCAAATAAACTGTTTTTGAGAGGACCCTTTTCCATTTTCTATATTTTTTTATTTATTATTATTTTCACAACAATCAAATAGACTATTATTCTATTATTTTCATTTATAACAAACAAACGAATTAACGAAAAACATAAAACATTCCTTTTTTTTTGAGAAGGTGGGGTTGGACCCGATGAGGGTTGCCTACGTATCTCACATCCGGTGAGAATCAAACCCGCGTAGTTCGGTCAAAGAACTACTTTAAAAGAAGAAAGGAAGCATTTTTTGATTGATTTTCTTTTTAAAAGAAACACTTCTAAGATATATTTTTGAATTTTCATTTGCTCTTTTTTTCTTTATTCTAAAGAAGAAGAAGAAGAAAATATTTTTCGGAATTTTGCTTTTAATAAAAGAAATGCTTCTCAAAATGTTTTTTTTTGAATTTTGAATCTTCTTTTCAATTTTGAAAAAACAGAATCAAAATATTTTCGGATTTGTTTTTTTTTTTATATATATTTTGAAAACAATTAGAAAAACTTCCTAGAGAAGCCAATAATGGAGAAAATATTTTTGGATTATTTTAATTTTGTCATTTTCATAAACAAATAAATAACACATATTTTAAAAACAAGACTCTTTTTTTCATTTTTATGGCAAGACAAACAATTTTCTTTTCTATTAATGCTTTTTTTTTAATAAAACAAACTAATAAGACATATATTTTTTATTTTATATTCTCAAAATTTCGGCAGAGTTTCGACACTACTTGGACATTTATTTTTTTTTCCTTTCTAAAAATAAGTAGTTATATTTCTACACTGCCATTTTCTCTTTTTTTTTTCACTATTTTCTAATTCGTTGAAAATGATGACAACATACAAAATCTTTTTGAATTTTCATGTTTTTTTCTTTCTTTTTTTATTTATATATATATATATATATATATATATATATATATATATATATATATATATATATATATATATATATACATATTTAATTTATTATTATTTTAAAAAATGTGGCATGGGAGACATAAGGACTTTCAAGACTTCTTGGATTCCGCAAATGCTCCCCATGCGCTTTTCCCAACATATGAAGCGTGGGGGACATATGGGAATTCCAAGACTTCTTGGATTCCACAAATGTTCCCCATGTGCTTTCCCAAAAAGCAAGCGTGGGGGACATAGGGAATTCCAAGGCTTCTTGGATTCCACAAATGTTCCCCATGCTTTGATTAAAATAACATCATGCTGGAAATGACCAAATGACCCATTCGCCCTTGACTAAATACAACATGTAGCACATAGGATGCCAAAAGCTGGTCTATTATTTTCAGGTTGCTTGTCCTAGACGGACCCAACCCCTGTGTTGAGTCCCCTAAGTCAAATGCACATGATGCAAATAAACGTTCCTACTAGGGATCCGGCATGTGGCTTTGTTATACTAGGTTCAGAACCTGGGTGTTTGTTCTAGACCTGGCTTACCCGAGCGGACAGCTCGAGCCGAGGGGGGGCAGCGTACCGGGAATACAGAAGCTTCACCGGCTTAGCAACTTGTCCGAACCTCGTTCTAAATTGGGATTTGACACTATACAGAAAAGAAGTCGTACGAAGTACACCCTTCTTCATGATTCAGAAGACTCAGAAAGGATATGGGTTTCGGCACAGTTTATATACAGTTCAAATAATATCAAAGCAGTAAAAGCAGCATTTAGCACATTAGGCTCAAACATGTAAAAATCAGATGATAAATAAAGCCAAATAATAACAATTTATCTAAGCTCGAATTTCTAACCCTGAACCAGTGGTTCTGGAGAAATCCCCAGCAGAGTCGCCAGAGCTGTCACACCTCCTTTTTCCGCGCCCGATGGGGCGCAAGGGAGTTTTTCCAATTAAGGGACAATCGAAACGGGATTGGTTTAATTATTTCAGAGTCACCACTTGGGTGATTTAGGGTGTCCCAAGTCACCAATTTTAATCCCGAATCGAGGAAATGAATGACTCTATATTACAGTCTGCGTACCAGAAATCTAGATAAGGAATTCTGTTAACCCGGGAGAAGGTGTTAGGCATTCCCGAGTTCCGTGGTTCTAGCACGGTCGCTCAACTGTTATATTCGGCTTATTTATCTGATTTTAAATACAAGTATGAACTTATGTGCAAATTTTAACTTTTAACCGCTTTATTATTATTGTTTTTACAAGAATGTGAACATCGCTTAAAACACGTCTTTGGACTGCGTCACATGAAATGCACCCACAATCCGGAACGCATTTTATTTGATGTTTTGAGATTTGGATTTGGGTCGCATGAAATGCACACCCGAGCTTAAGAAAGTAAATTATTAAACACGCGCCTAAAGAGACTATCGCGTTATTATTTTGCGGAGGCCGCGAAATTCGCTAAACGACCCTCCTGAATTCTAAGTAATTTTAAACAAGTATTTACTGAGGGCCCCGCAATTTGTATTTTTATTCGGCGAGGCTCATCTCATTCTTATTTTTTAAAGAATTTGCAACGTCCTGGAAATGCATCTCGGGCCACGCCACAATCAATGCGCCCGTGACTAGAGACATATTTCGACTCCGTTGAGATTTGGATTTGGGTCACATAAATGTGCACCCGAGTTTAGGGAGATAACATTATTAAAGGCGCGCCTAAAGCAACTAGCGCATTATTATTTTGGGGTAGGGCCGTGAAATTTGCTAAACGACCCATCCCGGAATCTAAGTATTTAATACATATATTTTGTGAGGGCCCCGCAATTTGTCCCTTTTATTCGGCGAGGCTCGTCTCATTTTATTTTTTTTATTATTATTATTTATTTATTTTTATTTTTTTTTATATTTTTAAAGGGATGCCATTTTTACGCTTTTAACCATACTAAACCTTACAGCTTCTTTACAACTAAAATCTCATAACTTGTTAGAAGTTTAATAAAAGAGTTTTAGCGAATGAGTATTTCGGGATTAGTAATAACATGTACTAATAATAAATTTTTTGAATGAACTAAGCGAAGTAAAGGACGAACAAATTAACGTCACACTTGTGTCATAGAACAACTAGTCAAACTTAATTACATGACATCAAATAAACAAGAATCACATAACGCAAAATGAGCAAAAATGCATACGATGAAAACATAAGCAGAAAATTATCATACCAATTTCTATATTGCATCTTCGAACATTTAACGTAACATTTCCTTATCTAATACATCTGAGGCTTACTAACCTGAATAAACAGAAATGCATAGAGCCATGGACCGAACCTCAACATCGACTTCAACGAACAAACTCGACGCGTCGAACCTCGACGAACAAAACAACCTCACCGGACTGAAGCAACGACTGAGCTACTCAGCAATGCAGCGACGCAGCAACAGCTGCTGTATTTTTCGACGCAGCAACTGTTGCGTGAAGCTGCAACATAAAGGGGTCGTTGGAGGTGAGGAAAGGAGCAGCTATGGAGGGTCGTTCGTGTAGTGACGACGCAGCAGCAACAGCTGTGGTCGTCGGATTCAATGGAGGGAGTCCGGACAACTTTTATGGAGCTAGGAGGAGTGGACGTGGGCTGATGGTTTTTGACAGTAGGGTTGAGGGTTATGGAGGGATGTTAATGGTGGTCGTGAGTAGGAGAGGACGGGTGAACAGTGACGACGGTGAAAGGTGGTGGTTGTTTTGGGTGGTTCTGCTGGTTTTTTGGTCGTTCGGACAGTAGGGGGTGTGGGCAGTGGTGTTGAGGCGTTGGGGAAGGGAGGTCCGACTGGTTGGGGTGATGGTTATGGCGTGGAGGTGACGGGGATGCGACGGGCCTGTTTGGTCACGACAAGGGGTCGACGGAGGGAAGGGATCGTTTGTGGTGGTTTTGGGCAGTAGGGGTGTTGGTCCGGTGCTGGTCTCAAGGTGGGTTCGGACGTGGTGGTTCCGGCGTCGTTGGGTCGTGACTGGTTTTTGACGAGTGAAGCAGCGAGGGTTATGGGGTCGTTTGGGCAGCTGGGAGGTTGACGATGGTTTGGGGTCTGTTTGGTTGGTGTTTGGACGTGGAGATCGGTGGGGGAAGGTGATGGGTTGAGGAGGGGGTGGTCCGTTGATGGAGGTGGTCGTGACGGAGGGAATAGGGTTTTTTCCTTCTTCCTTTTGAAGAAGATGATGAAACAGTACTCTTTTTCTTTTTCGTTTTTTTTTCCTTTTTTTTCCTGACCAAAAGTCCAAAATTCCCCCTTTGTCAAATGTGTTAGTCCGTGTATTTGACATGGTTTGCCCAGAAAAATGAGCCCACGCGTGGTGGGGTTCAAGGCATATGTTCCCCACGCGTGGTGGGTTCCCCACGTGTCCTGGACACGGTTATTATGGGCTAGGTCCGAAAATTAGGCCTAAAACCGGGTAGTTTGAACCCGAATATTATTCTTTTGCCCGGACCCGAGAAATAGGAACACGTTGCTTAACTAGTCCTATGTAAGCAAAATAACTACCGAAAATAAGACTAGTATTTAACAAAACTATATCTTTTTTTAAATATTTTTAAGGTTTTAAATAGCTACAAAATATTAATAAAACTATTTTTGTAATTTTCGTAAATATTAAGATAAAATATGAAGTACTATTTTTGTATTTTTTCAAAGTTAAAACGACTATAAAATATTAATAAAACTATTTTTTTTGTAATTTTCGTTTTTTAATAAAGACAAAAATATGAAATAATATTTTTTTGTATTAAAATGACTTCAAAACATTAATAGAATTATATATATATTTTTTGTTAATTTTCGAATTTATATAAAGTACCAAAATAAAGTGCAATTTTTGATTTTTTCAAGTTTATGAGGGATACATAAACTAAAATTTATATATATACTTTTTTTTTGTAATTTATTTTTGTAATTTTTCTTTTTGCAACGAAATAAAGTAAAAATAGTTAAAATAGCTATACTAGACCCAATTTCACATGTTCACACTAAAAATGTGAAAATTCTCGGGGAGGGTCAAAAATCACGTGCTTACAACCATAATTATGACGATTATAATTTCGTCTATTGCCACGTCCACATCCATTGATACATTCGTAGTAATAATTTTGTCTTCTTTCAGACTTATCACATACTGCTATCACACTCTCTTAAGGGAATGAGAATGAAGCAAATTCAATGAGACGAGTTTTTAAATCTTTGCCCACAATCATACATGAATTTGATCGTAGCAAGGCATAGTAATATTACCACTTTGGGTGGTTATAATTTCTGTCAAACTCCATTAGAGTTACAATCAAAATTTATTGTCTTTGCTTATATTTAAAAGTAAATTATAGAATGTCAAAAATTTAAAAGAGAAAAATAAAGTGAAATACTTACCTTCAATCCAGAATTTATTCCCGAAGGAAGTTCATGGAACAATTGACAATCATTGTGCTCAATCCCAAAGCTTCTACTCAACTAATTAGAGTCTCGTGCTGATAACGTGTTATGAAACAATAAAAGAAGAAGAAGAACATTGCAGAGAAAAATAGATAGAGAGAGAATACTTATTGATTCACAATGGAATATGATCCCTCTATTTATAGGGAAATAATGACTTAGCCACCAAGTGAAATCCCTAAAATCTCTCTAAAATATAGACATTCACCATAAATACAATTCTATTTATAACAATGCCTTAATTTTATTGGATACAAGATATTAAAATATAAAAAATAGTTCTGAATATAATTATTTTAAATTAAAGGTATGCATAACATATCAAAACTCAAAAGTACCTATTGAATACTTCGATTTAAACATGTCATATCATTCTTACAACATGAGCGGATACCTTCCCCCAAAAATTATTGTAGTTGTGTATATAGGTGTTTACTTTTTGTATTTTTTTTGAATCTACTTGAAATGCCTCTATCATTGAACGTCATGAGAAAAATATTGAACTTAATTTTTTCCCTAAATATCGATAGGTGACATTCTTCTTTAAACAAACTAATAACAAAAGTAAGAACCCGTCTGAACATAAGAAACTTTTTTCTTTTTTCCAATTTTTTTTTTTTTTTTCGAAATCAGCGTTTGTTCATAAAATTTTAAATTTTCACTTAAAGACGTATTTTGAAAATTTTCAAAAATTTGAAAAACTCCAAAAAGCTGTTTTTCAATATTTTCACTCAATTCACTCACGAAACTTCAAAAATAACCCAAAATTATATTCACGTGCAAACACAACTCTAAATTTCAAATATCATTTTCACTTGAAATTTTTTTCCCCCTATTTTAAAAATTTACAATTCTTATGTCCAAACGCCCACTAAGACATTTAAATTGATACGAAGAGATAGGATTTGGCCAATTTTAAATTTGTATGAGAAAAACACTTGTTATGTATCATAAATTTTATGAGAAAACCACTCGTTATGTGTTTATTGATTCAACATAAACATTTTTTTAGTTGTGGAGATATATAATTCGATATTATTTTCCACACACTTGGAACTAACGTTGACCAATGAATAAAATCTAACGGTAAATCTTCAAGTGTTGAGTCGCACAAGTTATGACACCGTGATATATTTAAAGTTGAAACATTAAAGAAATACTTATATATCACTTTATCTCTGAAGACAACATACAGATTCTACCTTTGAAGTGTGTAGAAAACAAAGGTTAATAGAATAACTTTATCTCCTCGATCAGTGCCAGAGATCCTACGTTTGTATAGTGTGTAGAAAAAGAAGAAAAAAAGGATGAGAAAACTTAGAAAATGTCAACTTCAATCCGGAGACTATACATTACTAATTGCTCTCACTATCACCCAAAAAAAAAATCGAGATTTTGTAATTTTTGTTGATAATTAAATTTCCTTAGAAAAATGAAATCTTTTTTTAAAATAGCTGTGGACGGAAACCCATAATAGAAGTCGTCTCCCCTTGCTTAAAAGTTTATGTTAAATGTTCCATGATATTTTTTTTAAAAAGAGAGTTTATTTTTGTACAGAATTGAATACTCATAAAAAGTCGTCATAAGCTATCAAATGGTCGGCCAATAGTTTCTTTTGAATCTAACTCTTCTGATAGCAACGTCAACATGGCTATTTTTTCTCAAAAAAAAAAATTCCAAATATTATTTATTCATGAAGTATAATCAGTTTTTTTTTAACAAATATTAATTTTTTTAAGTTTTCAAAAAATATTTTAGGATAGTTTTTGGGTGAATTTTTTCTTCCACTCACAAAACTTCAATTTTTTTTCAAATGTATGTCCAAAGGCAATTTTAATTTTCAAAAATTATTATTCAAACATAACTTTAAAAGCTCTTTTTTTAAGTTTCAATCAAATGCATGTCCAAACACTACCTATGTTATTTGAGTTAAGCTAATAGCAAAAAAAATATTAAATCCTTAAGCGTTAACAATTGGATTGACGAACTTGCAACAAATTTAATGACAAACCTACCGGATTTCAAAGTTAACTGTTAATCGAGGTATCTCATCTGTATTATCAAAGATCACTTATCTACAATCGTTGATTCTTTATCACTTATCTACACCTAATCTTTGTTAGGGTACTTAATATAATTTATTGCATTTCTAATTTAAACTCATATCTTAAGAGCAGCTTTTGTTTTTAGTTTAATTAACCACACCAATCATATCAACAGCTTTTGTTAATAGTTTAATTCGACATTGATACCCACACTAACCTAACTATCTGGATCACGTATATAGAGTCCATTAAAAAGAAAAGCGCTTTCTATAAGGGAATTTTTATTTCAAGAAGAAGGCTTCTGGTTAAAGATGGAGAGATCTCATTCATTCCACCATATCTTTCTCGCTTTATCAACTTAAAAGGCTATAAATGATTAGGTAAGCTAGTATGTAAAATGATATCACGTTAGAGGAAAAATGCGATATAGGTAAAAAAAAATCTTCACAAAACAGAAAAGTGATATTAATTCGATTGTCTTTCCATACATATTTCACTAAAATTTGTTCATAATTTATCTCTTATGGTATTCCTTATTAAGCAGCGGCTCTAATACCATCTCACTCTAGCAATAAAAAAAAATGAAAAAAAAATAGTGAAATTCTTTCTCCACCAATTCTTGTTTGGAAAAGGGATATACAGTGAAAGCCTCCTAGTAAGAAGAGGAAAAAACAAAAGAAGACGCTTTAATATCTATTGTTTTATATTCAAAAAGAAAGTGAAAAAGAGAAGTCTTATTATATTCAGAAAATAAATTGTAGTGAATATTATTTTGTTGTGCAAGGGACAACCCGGCGGTTATTTAGCTTGTTAAGAAGATATAAGGGATTATTATGTGGGAATTAATGCAGTGGTTAAATAATGAAAGAAGATTATTTTTATTGGTAGAGAGTTCGTATAGTAGATTAAAAATGAGATATACTAGAGATGCTATAAGATATATGTTTAGTTACATGATAAACTTGAATAAACTTTTATTTTAAATTTTAAATATAGCTTTCTTACAAGACTTTGGAAGAAGAACTTTGGAGAAGGACATACTTGTTATTTTGTTGTTCCAGAATTAATAATTACAAAATTGTTATCCTACAAAAAGTGTGATATAAATAATCTCAAACTTGCTTATACTAAAATATAGAATTTCAACCAAACACAATATAGAATTCAAAATTACTTTGTTGTTTCAGAATTAATTATCCCAAAATTATTATCCTACATAAAGTGTGATATAAATAATCTCAAACTTACTTATACTAAAATATATAATTCAACCAAACACAAAATAAATAATCTCCCGATATATATCAAAATTATTGTCCATTATTCGCACATCTAAGCGATCCTCAGTGAAGACTACAGTTCGAAACCTCCCCCCCCCCCCCACTCCAATGACATGACTTGACTGTTTAATCTTAGTATATTTCGATTTTATACTTAATGACATAATTTGTTGAACTCACTTATATAAAGTTTATTTTTTTATAAGTTGATAAAAAAAAAAAGTGAAACTCTCCCATCACCACTAATTTTAAAGGATAAATTAGCACTTTTCACATATTTAGTTTACTATGTTAAAATTCTTCTTTAGTTTCTTGAATTACATATCCAATCAAATATGTTAACCTAAAGTGGGACGAAGGAAATAAGTACTATTTACCAATATTCCCTTGCCTTGCCTTTCCTCATTTCTAAACAAAGGGTTGAAGGAGGTTGTTAGTGAGAGAAAGAAAGAAAGAAATAAATAATAAATTAGGACTTTCCTATAATGGAAAAATACTAGGAAAATTGCGGGTGTAATTTATTTGGCTACCCCTTACCTGAAAAAGAGTACTGCATTTTACACCTTGGTTTTTAGTTTTTAATTATCAAACACCCTGCTGCACTGTACGTTTTATTTTCCTTCGTCTTCTTTCCATTCAATCCACTTGTCCTTCATCACCAAACACACAAAGCACAACCCACCCTATGGGGGTTGGCCCCACCACCCTTTCTCGTCCTTTATCAACTTGTGATGTGTTGTGATTCTCTCTTTCTCTCTCATTGCATCGTCGTCTTCTTCCTCCAATAGAAAACCTCTTTGGCAATCATTACTTTAACCACCATTAGCGTATTCACCTTGATCTCTCTCTCTTTTTCGCAGTCTCTTCCAGAAATGTAAAATCCTCATATCTGGGTGTAGTTTTCTTCTTAACTCTTCTTCTCCTTAATTTATTACACTTTACACGATACCCAATTCTCTCTCTCTCTCTCTCTCTCTCTCAAAAATATACACATGCTGAAAAACACAGCTACTAGTCAGCTTTCTGGCTCTAGAATTTCGTGCTTTTATCTCTATATATAAAAAACCAACCTTCCCCGTTGCGTTCTCGAGTTCCCTATATATCATCATCATGCGACTGTGCGTCTTTTGAGGAAGAAAATATCTGTAAACTATTTTCTCTCTCTCTTTCTCTGTCTGTAGTGGATATATCTTTACTGAGAAAAGTAAACGGTGTGTATTTTGTAAGGGAGAGATGTTGGATCTGAATGTATCTGCAGTTTCTGTGAACTCAAATTCCGATGAGACTGACCCCAACAACAACACCCTTTTCTTCAAAGATGAATATTCTGCTGGAACATCCAACACCACTGCTTCCTCCTCCGTCGTCAACGCCCCCGTCGCCGGAGACGAAGATTCCAACAGCTCCTCCGTCCATCACGGTTCTAAACGGGCCCACCATTCTCTTTCAACTCTCAATTTCTCCATACTGAAGAGCGATCGCGCCATTGAGATTGAAGATGACATGAGCACTGATGATGTGCTGACGAGGCAGCTTTTTCCGGTGAAAAATGAATCGCAGGTGCAGGTGCAGGTGCAGGGGACGAGGATTCAGGGTCAATCGCAGTGCTGGCTGAACTTGTCTGTGCCGGAATCCGGCGGCGGAGCAGAAATGGGAATTAACAAACCGCCGACGCCGGCGCAACAGCCGGTGAAGAAAAGCCGACGTGGGCCCAGGTCCCGTAGCTCACAGTATCGTGGAGTCACATTTTACCGGCGAACTGGAAGATGGGAATCGCATATCTGGTACACGTCTACATATATTAATTTACCATAATTAGGTAATAAATAAGTATACAGATTTTTTTACTTTATTAATCAATTTTAACATGTGATTATAAGTTTATTACCATTTTTACCCTATTACTAATTCTTATTTATAGATTTGCAAAGAATTGCCATGAATGACGTGCTTGTGTGAACTTAAATCCATTAAGTAATTATAAATAAGTGATAGACCTTTGGTAAAAGACCCATCTCATACAATTGTTGCCTTGGTGAATGTAACTATTTTCAGTGTGGGAAACATACATACATCAGTACAGGCCTATGCATATAGTGATATTCATCTTATCTCTTTTCATGATTGTTCATTGGGTTTTACATTATATGTGCAGGGATTGTGGGAAACAAGTATATTTGGGTAAGCATCTATTGAAGCTTAAAGTTAATTGAAGAAAGTTTTGACAATTGTTACTCCTTTGTTAGTTTGTATAAGGGATTAAACCGTTATTGGGGTTTGTGGTTTTTCAGGAGGATTTGATACTGCTCATGCTGCAGCTAGGTAAGAGTTTATTCTCAAACCTAAATCAATCAATTTTGTTATGTTTCATCCATATTAAGTAGGTCTAAATGTTTTCCTTTGAATAATTCAGGGCATATGATCGAGCTGCAATTAAGTTTCGGGGAGTTGATGCTGATATCAACTTCAATATAACTGATTATGAAGAAGATATGGAACAGGTACAGTATTGTGTTGGAATACTACTACTAATTGTGGTTATCATGAGAAGTATCTAAATTAAATGTTGAGATCTACTAAATTGATCTGCAGATGAAAAATTTGTCAAAAGAAGAATTTGTTCAAGTCCTTCGTCGTCAAAGCACTGGATTCTCTAGGGGAAATTCAAAATACAGAGGGGTAACCTTGCACAAATGTGGTCGCTGGGAGGCTCGCATGGGTCAATTCCTTGGAAAAAAGTAAGAATGCCCATAAAATAGCTATATGAAAATTATATTGTACTATGTGTTATGAACTTATAATCTGGTTTGAAGCTTTATACTTGGTGTTTCAGTTGCTTTTTATATCAAATTTCATGTCTAGATTACAATGGTTGTTAATTAGTATGTCAAAAATTGATGGGATCTTAGTTTGTACGTTGCTCCTATAAGATTAGAATGATTGGTTGCAGGTATATATATTTGATTCTTCGACAGCAAAGTCGAAGCTGCAAGGTCCATGTGATCATGAATTCATACCCTTTTGAGACTGATTGTCTCACCTTTAGCAATCTCATTTTGTGAATCTCGTCCAACCAAATCTGCACTTTCCCATTTGTGGTGCAGGGCTTATGACAAGGCAGCCATCAAATGTAATGGAAGGGAAGCAGTTACCAACTTTGAACCAAGCACTTATGAACGGGAAATAAAGGAGGATAATAAAGATGGTGGTACATCCATCTATCCTTATCTCTTACATCTTTCTTGCAACTTCTGTGATGACGTTTTGGAAACCTAAAGAATCTTATAAGTTCTCTGAACATGATATTGTAGGTAGTGGTCAGAATCTTGATCTGAACCTCTGGATTTCTCCACCTTTGGCTGGTCCAAAGCGCGATGAAATTGGTAGAAACGTCCCCTTCAATTTTGGAGCTCGTGAAATGGTTATTGGAAGAAGATTAGAGGTACTTTCTGATTCAAATACTTAAACAGCTTTCTGTGTCAGTGTGATCTCCATTATGGCATATTCTGTCCCCTTCCACAATCTCTTATTTGGGTTAGAGACTTAAAGTACTTTATGGCTTATTTGTGTTCTTACATTTTGGGGAGGTCTGATCCATTCAGATGTTGTTACTCTCCGCTCCGCAAAATACTTTTGAATATACATTGACCAGTCTACTTCACATTTTTTTATTATTTCTATATTCACTCTATAGCGTGACTTTACGTTCTCTTCCTTTGTCTAATAAGCTATTCTTTTGTCAATCTTACAGATAGAGAACTCCTCTACTGCTCCACAAGGTGCACCAACAGCTTCTAAGCTGTCCTTATTGACTGGCGTGTATCCTGGTTTTTCTCCGCACAATATGGTAAGTATCATGCTCTACTCGGACATATATGTGAACTCTATATATGTTACTGTGTCTAGTGTAACCGTTTACATGAGATAACACCAGGAAGTGCTGACTGACTTTTGACATCTGCTAAGTTAAACTTTTGAAAGAATTTAGACGCAACGTTCAGTTTACCACTTGTATAATAGGACATGTACTCCATTAGGGTAACAATGGTGATTCTGAACTAATCAGATGCTTGTTTACATGGGAATGATTAAGATAATAATTTTTTTGTCATGCTTCCAAATTATTATTATTGTAGTTGAAGCATGATGGGGATGTTTCTTATGGTTAACGTACAGGAAGGAGCAATGGCGAAGGTTGAAGCAACTTCTTCTCCAGGATTCCCAAATTGGGCTTGGAAAATACATAGCCAGGGTTTAGTCACTCCAGTGCCGGTGTTTTCTTCTGCAGCATCATCAGGATTCTCTACCACTACCACTCTGTATCCGAATACCCTCCTACTGCCAAGCAACCAACTACGACTTTCCAACACCCTCCCGTCACCCTTAACATTAGTTAAGAGGAACTGTAACAACAACCTAAAGAAGTGGGAATACATCCTCATTCAATTGGCAGCAGGTATAAAGTCTGTCAATGAAGTGTGAAATTCTGTTTCGATTGTGTGCATCATACCTATAGCAGCACCAAGTGTAGATTGTATAGCACATGATGGTGTATAGGATGGTATAATAAACTTGAAAGACTTACTTCAAATATAGCTATTAAACTTGACCATTCTCTCTTAACCAGACAAAGTATTCTGCTTGTGATAGCAAAATTCTAAACGGACTTGTGCTGTTAGAATTTTGCCTTCATCTGATCAGATTTTTAGTTTGGAATTTTTGTGGTCTGCTTCTTTATAGCTAAACTGAAACTTTTCCATGAAAATTGGATATAACTGCTCCACCTCCTATTCTTTATCAGTTTTTATTTTTTCCTATACATGATGTATATATGTTAATAGAAGGATTATCATTAAAAGAACTGGGAAAGAAAAACGTACTGTCATTAACTTATCATCTGTTCTTCTTTCGAAACATATTTCCATAACGATTTTAGATAACTTTATTTATACATTAATTATTGATTTGTCAAGTACAATTACAGCTTGCTTTAGGATGTCTAATAATTTGCATAATTATTTCTTTCTTCAAATTATATTGTTTACAAAGTTGCCAAAGAAAAAATTGATTACTATAAGCGCGCGGTAATAACTTGTTTAATTTCTATAGCATGAGAAACAACATATCGCCAAACTTGCACTTCCTAATTTTGAATTTGGTATTGGGACTAACATATTTGTTTACTAATACATTATCAAAGTATTATAATGGTAGAATTAGTAGCCAAAAATATTAGGTGTTGCTTTTAGAATAGTACACTTTCATTGTTTCACTTAAGGTTTTACAATTGGAATTAGAGAGTATTTTTGGACTTTTACCCTGATATCTTTTAAGACAGACTCATATTAATGGTTAGGGGTAAAATCGCCATCCGCAAAAACGACGAGACTCGCAAAACTAATTCCGTACCACAAAGTAGGTGTACTAATAACGTAAACAATCATACTTCGGACGAAAAGAAGTCTTTTCAATGTTTTTGTCCCTCGATCTATGTATCAAAATCATAACATTAATGTGACATATAATATAGTCTATCAAAAAAGAATATACTACATTTTTACTGTTTTCTTTTTTCTTTTTACCTAAATTGGGCAGCAACTTAGACCACAAAGTTCAATGTCCAATTGATATAGTTCTGGACAAGTCCACTTGCTCTGTATCCCAACTTTCACCTTACCAAAACTCAGGAAGCGCACGGTTGACCACTAATAACATATGTATTTATTTTTAAGTTACCGTAAAAATGTCTTTAGCCTTTAGTCATTACTTTAATAAATTTTAACTGTCCGAACGAAAATACCCTTCTGCTCATGTCCTTAACTTCAGGACTACATGTCCTTAACTTTTGAACTTGGAACTCTAAGTTCAGGACTTCAAGGCTACATGTCCTTAACTTTTGAACTTGGAACTCAAACTTCAAGACCAAACGTCCTTAACTTTTGAACTTATAAGTCAAAGTTAAGGACCTATTGTCCTTAAACTTTTGAACTTGTAACTGTAAGTTAAGGACTGTTTGTCCTTAACTTTTGAACGTGTAACTGTAAGTTAAGGGCTATCTGTCCTTAACTTTTGAACTTGGAAATCAAAGCTAAGGATCTATTGTCCTTAACTTTTGAACTTGTAACTGTAAGTTAAGGACTGCCTGTCCTTAACTTTTGAACTTGTAACTATAAGTTAAGGACTGTCTGTCCTTAACTTTAGAACTTGTAACTGTAAGTTAAGAACTGTCTGTCCTTAACTTTTGAACTTGTGTCCTTAACTATTGAACTTAACTTTAGGACTTTAAGACTACATTTCCTTGCTACCAAGTACTTGTATTTCATCTGAAGTGACTGAAGGAGTTTTTTGTTCAACATTTTGCGAGACTATTTCTATCTCTGGATCAATATCATAAGGAACTTCTTCGTCACTATCATCATTTGACTCAGAATCCGCAATCTTTGTATTAGCAGTTGTTTTCAAAACCAAAAGCATCGTTGTCAATCATAACAGTAGTGAACAAGCGGAAATTAAAACGAAGTCTTTATGTTTTGAATGCATCAGTGTATTTCCGTTTGGGGAGGAAAGGGTAACACAGTCTTTTCATATTATTTTTAATAGACTAGTGGCTACTATTGCTAAGCATTAAAAATGTTGTATAAAAAGTAAATACCAGCTTAAACAGTGGCTACCCCACGCCATTTCTACCCAAAACCCTAAGACTTAACCAAAAGACTACAACACTTTGTTCATGATTAATAAGGTAGAGAATTTGGCGCTAGATGAAAAGCCCGTCTTAAATATATCGCATGTCTAGCAAACTTTAAACTACTTTGAGAAATTCAAAAATAGCCAGATTTATAAGTAGTCATTCAAAAGTAGTCACAATTTAAATTTAGCCACTTTTCATGTAAGATAAATCTGAACGAAAACACTATTCAAAATCCGGAAAATACTCCAGCATAATACACTGGAGTTCCAGCATAAGTATACTTGAACTCCAGCATATTATAATGGAGTTCCAGCATAAGTATACTAGAACTCCAGCATAATATACTGGAGTTCCAATATATAATATACCAGACCAGTATAATATGCTGGAAGTTCATACACATGTGCTCCAATCTCCAGTATATTATGCTGGAACTTTCCACGTGTTGGAGTTCCAGCATAATATGCTGGAAGTTCATACACAAGTGTACCGATCTCCAGTATATTATGCTGGACCGGTCCCTGTTGCATCAAAATAATGACTATTTTTCAATGACTTTACAAATACTGGCTATTTTTAAATGACCAGTCTGAAAACTGACTAGTCCGTACTATTTTAACCCAAAAGACCAGAGCACTTTGTTTATGATTAAGGTAGAGAATTTGGAGCTAGATGAAAAGACCGTCTGAAATATATCGCATGTCTAGCAAACCTTAAACTACTACTCCCTCTGTTCCAGTTTATGTGAACCTATTTCATTTTTGGTCTGTTCCAAAAAGAATGACCCCTTTCTAAATTTGGTAACAATTTAGTTTAAACTTATAATTCCGCCCTTAATGAGAAGCTTTTATAACCACACAAATACTCTGGGCCCCCTTTTGCTTTGTTTAGGACCACAAATTTCAAAAGTCTTTATTTTTTCTTAAACTCCGTGTCCAGTCAAACAGGTTCACATAGATTGGAACGGAAGGAGTACTAGTATTGTAATGAGCCTTTTAGATTATTTTCAGCATATTCCTGTAATTGGTCATCTTTTTTCCCCTCGCGCTATGAAATAATATTTTCTTTGTGATCTATCTACGTTAACCGTCATTAGGTTTATTCTCGATATAAGTGTAATTCTGCTCACAACTTTACGAAAATCATACTAAAAGACAACATGTAATTCTTCCTTTAGTTGCAAAGCTAAATTAAAATTAAGCACTCCACAGGTATAAATCTAGTCAAAAGTAACCTAAGGTTCATTTGTTTTCACTTGGGATCTGTTTAAAAAGTCATGTGTAATTACTTGATAGTATAATTATTATGGTCGTAATTACATGCCCGAAATTATATAGTATAGTAATTATAATGATCTAATTTTTTTGCCACAACATAATTACAGCATAATTCCTAATGTTATATTTGCTTGGACAAAATTAATTTTTTTTATAGATTAATATGTGAATGAGTTTTACTATATGACACTACTAAAAATTAGTGTAATTTCGTCCGCTATTTTCGACCGAATTTCAATCGATTTTAACTGGTCGGGAAAACGATGGTCGCAAACGTGTACCGATCGAAATCGGTCGAAAATTTCAGAGTATTGACTGACTGTTAAACTTTTACTTCCGACCGAAAACGGTCGGAAACTATTAAAAAAATTAATTTTCAAATTTTTGACCGAATTCGGTCGGAAATTTGAATTTCCGGCCCCAAAAAAATGAGATTTCAGGTTGGTTTTCAATAACAAAATACTACCAACTAGAGCTTAAAACAACCAAAAAAATCCTCATTATGAACTACTACCAATTAGAAGCAATACCATTAGTGGAATATCAATTTGGAATGTAACAACATGGCTATCAAACCGGCCAATTTAGCTTATAAACTAAATAACATGTCTCTCAAAGTACTTAAACCAAAACAACATCAACACATAAACTAATTGAAACCAAACAAATAAACAGTAGCAGTGATTGACCAAACTAGTAAAAAGGATGAAATAATATAGCTACCTCAATTAATATAAACTACTAACTATCCAAAACTCGTCGATCACTCTCATAATACAACGGATAGTCATAGAGGCATAAACAAGAAACAAAACTAAACTTCAAAATGAAATTAATTACTGAAATCATAGAAAAAAGGTTTACTCCTTTATTAGTTGTTAATGTCAAATAATTTGCTCCTTTTGTTCTTTGGTGTTTTCATAGGCATGTGTTGCTGTAGCTCTCTGCTTCTTTTGTGTGCCGGGCAAGCCAGAAAAGCGAGTAACCAAATTGACAAATGATTATACCGAAAAGCAGCATGACATTGGAATAACCCCCTATGACTCATGGCTAGCTCCATAGCCTTTCGCAACAACACATAACAAAAAGGTAGCAATTGCATATATAATCTAGGTCAAAATGCAGAATTCTAAAATTCTAGCTTTCTCTACACGCCAAGAGGAAATAGAAAAACATAATATTATCTGCTAATCCATATTGCACCCCAACCAACTTACTCTTACTGAATTATCCATGGAACCACAGTATAGTCTATTGTCTCCCAATGACCACATGATTGGTGTGTCCTCTCAATAACATCCAAAATAGTTGGTGTTCCCATTATTCCATGCCAATATCCCATCCTGCAGTACTTCCCAGTAAATTTATCAGTGGAAAAGGAACGAACATGAAGCCTTAATTTCGGGAGCGAACTGATAAGTTGATATTTTGCTAAACTATTCATACCTTTTTCTTGACTTTTAAGGTTCTTTAAGTAAAATTTAATAGGCTTAACTAACTTAATTTGGTTACACTTATATTTTACATGCTACAATTGTTACATTTGTTTAAAAAAATATATTTAGCAAAGTAGTAACGATAAATGCTTTGGAAAATCTTTTTTCTTAAAGATATTATTGTAAAACTGGAGAGTAAAAATTGCACGGGGCGCCCTATTTGGTCACCCCCATTTAACCTATACCCATTTTTTTAAAAACTTTTAACTTGTACCCACTTTTTAAACAACTTCAGCCCCCTTTCTCCTCCTTCTTCTCCTCCTTCGTTTTCTTCTTTATTCTTCTACAACGATGACTTCAATATTGTTAATGACTACTTTGATTAATGATCTCAGAGAGAGATGCAAGGCAGACCTGGATTCATTCACTGCTATTCTAGAGAACTGCTAGTTGGTTCTTTTTGCAAGATTGTTACTTCATTTTCTAGATGTTTGTTTGGTTATTCATGTATTCACATGATCGAGTGTACTCCTGAAAAATTGTGTAACAGTCTGCTTGATGTAAAGTAGTAAAAAATGGTGTAACATTCTTGGTGATCATACATCACAACAGAGTGAGCCATTCTATGAAAGCTGCATTTTCCATAATGAACTGTTGTGTATATGGCCATTTTAAAGCTGTAGCAGCATCTTCACAAGTGCAAAAATTGCGTCCTGAGACAACGATATATGTCTTCTTTCCAACAGTTGATCTGAACTTTTCAAGAAGAGGTGCAAGAGCTGAAGTTTCCCAGTCCCGGCTACTAGAATGCTGAAATTTTGTGTGATTGCCTTTGCTACTTCAGCCCCGTATGCTGAAGTTATGCAAAAAAGCGGGTACGTTTGCAATTTTTTTTGCAAAGCGGGCACAAGTTAAAACGTGACACAAAAAGCAGGTATAGATGTAAATGCCCCAAACTGGAGATTGCATTATTTGAGAACCAAAATAATAAATACTAAATAGCCATTGGGCCTAGGCATCCATATACTAGTTTTGATAGAAGCAAGATAATTATATTAAGTAGTTGGTAAAATAATGACTCAAAACATGACAACGTTTTTCACTAGTAAAATCTTATCGTATTTCCAGCATTATAATAGTCAACATGAATTTAGCTCATTTTTCTTTCATCCCTTCCACATCTATAACCAATAATTAAGCATAAATTAATGAATTGTCACAACCCGGATTTCTCACCCTCGGGAGTCGTGATGACGCCTATTAATGGGAGCTAGGCAAGCCAAACCTTAACTACTTGCTACACTATTATATTGCTTCTTTTTAACAAACACAAGGCGATATTATTATAACAGCGGGATTTTAAGAAATTAAGCGGAAGTCAACAATTATATATATAAAGGCTACATCTATTACAACTTTTAAAAACCTCAATACCCCAAAACCTGGTGTCACAGACTGTCTAAGAGTTGCTACAACCAAGGTCTGAAAAGAATACAATACACTGTTTCTGAACAAAAGAAGATGAAACAGAGAAAGGGGATAGAGTGGGACGCCAGGGCCTGCGGACGCCTGCAGGTCTACCTTGGGTCTCCCGGTGGGTTGAAGGAAGCCCTCCAACTACTGTCCGAAAGTTGCTCCTGGATCTGCACACAATGCAGAGTGTAGTATCAGCACAACCGACCCCATGTGCTGGTAAGTGTCCAGCCTAACCTCGGCGAAGTAGTGACGAGGCTAGGACTAGACTACCAAATAAACCTGTGAAGTTTAAATATATATATACAGCGGAAAAGAAATACAGAAAATAACCAGTCAATGTGGGAGGGGGAAACATGCTGTGGGGGAGATAACAGTTCCGAATAGAAAACATCAAGTAAGGAAAGAAACAACATAACTCGAATATCAACAAAGAATCAGAAATCAACAATTTGCACGACATCATCCTTCGTGCTTTTACTCTCGTCCTCACCAAATCAATCATATAATAAAGATGTGCACGACATCACCTTTCATCCTTTTACTCTCTTTCCTCACCATATAATCAATGAAAATCGGTACGGAATGGTACATCATACAGCACGACATCACCCTTTGTGTTTTACACTCTTTCCTCACAATAGCAAACAATGCACGGCATCACCCTTCGTGCTTTACACTCTTTCCTCATAATAGCAAACAATGCACGGCATCACCCTTCATGCTTTACACTCTTTCGTCACAATAGCAAACAATGCATGGCATCACCTTTCGTGCTTTAACACTCTTCCTCACCCAAACAACAACCACAAACAAAGGGGCAAGAAAATAAACAAAATAATAATAATAGAAATCCCGGCAAGGGAACAACAATTAAACAATTAAAACCTGGCAAGGGAACAACATCAATAATCTCAAAATCTCGGCAAGGGAGATAATCAACAAAGCAACAAAAACCCGGCAGGGGAACAATTTAATAACTCTTTCTCTTTCTTTCACTTTTATTTCATATCTCACTTTACCACTTGAGCCACTGCTCCAAAGGGTTCAATCATCTCATATACTTTCACAATTTGTAATATAACATGAGCCAATGCTCCTCGTTGTTCAAGGTCACAATTCTTTCCACAAGCTTTTCACAACAAATAGAAATCATCACCAAGGCATGAAAAATATAACGAAATCATGATATTCACAATATAAAGACTCACGGTCATGCTAGACACCAACATATATATACTTGTCACCATGCCTATACGTCGTACTCAATAATTATCATGAAGCAAATAGGACTCAACTCCTAATCCCTCAAGCTAAGGTTAGACCAAACACTTACCTCAAGCTTCCACGACAAACTCAAGCCTCAAGCACCACTTTTCCTTTCAATTCTGGCTCCAACTCAATCGTATCTATACACAATTAACTTAATAACATCAATAAATGTAAAACAATCCAATTCCAATGCCTAATTATAACTTTCTAAACATTCTTCCAAAAATTCCAAAAATCGACCCCGAGCCCGTTTGGTCAAAACACGAGATTCGAACCAAATTACGATCACCCACGAGCCCGAATATATAATTAGTTTCCAAATTTGACCCCAAAATGAGGTTTAAATCATAATTAGTTAAAAAGCCCTAACTCTACCCAAATCCCTAATTTTCTACCCTTAATCACATGTTTTAGGCCTAGAAATCTAGTGGGTGTTGATGAAAATGGAAGAAAACAAGTTAAAGATTACTTACCCAAGAGTTTTTGGTGAAGAAATGCTCCACGAATCGTCCAAGAGCTTTGGAGAAGAAAGAGTTTGTGGAATTTTGGTAAAATCCCGTAATGGGTTCTGTTTTTGGTCTTTTAAATCACTGGGCGAAAATGCCCTTCGCGATCGCGACAGACCCTTCACGTTCGCGATGGGTCAGGTTAGTTAAGACTTCATGTTCGCATACACGGGCTCGCATTCGCAGAGTTTTGGCTCCTCAAGCCTACGCGTTCACGGACCAGTGGTCGCATTCGCGATGCACAAATGGTGACTGGTCGCAGCAAACTCAACCTCGCACAACGGTAGGAAGAGCGGGTGCTAAGACTTTTACCCGAATAGTGGTATCGAGGTCAATTTCCATAGGGAGCTTGGAATGGAGTTGCGTATTTGTTCAGACTAGGAATGCGTGTTTGCTCCTAATTGTACTTCTAACATTTTTTGGGTTTTTTGTTTAATAACTACTATTATCAACTACAAGTTTAAGCTAATTTATGCTGAAGGGATATGTTCTAAGTTGTGATTAATATAGAGAAAGGCACTAGGGTCGTGGCATCACCTAGGTGGTTAACTAACGGGTAGAGACTACTAATAATAGATTGACATATTTGGGATCAATGTTATAACCGTTGCACAATTGTACCCACTCTCACACCTCTCGGTAGGGAGAGCGCATTTGCCCAATTGACTCTCTCTCGAGACCAATTGGGTAGGCCAATTAGACCAAGCAACTTGGGTTCAAGTAGGGTGATTACTCTCTCGAGGTTTAACCCGTTAATTGGGACTACCATTTCTCATGGGTCCACCCCAATTCCTTGTTGGGTCAATTTTGGGGTCATAGACTCTCTTTCTCAAGAAGAGTCAAGACCCACTAAGCTAGAATCAATGTTTGCAACCATCAATCCTTAATTAAACCATAAAATTAACCCAAATAACAAACACCCAATATCAATCTATCATTAAGAAGCAACACCCATTAATTACCCACACTAGGGTTGAGCCACAACCCTAGCTAATGGGTTTAGCTAGACATAATTAAAGAAGAAACTGAAGAAATAGAAGATGAAACAACCATATTAATTAATTACTAATGTTAAACTACAATAATCTATGATGAAACAAAGCTATAAATGCCCAAAATAGGCCAAAACATAAGTCTTACGAGTGCAACAGCTATCAGATGTACCAAACTTCCCCTAAAAATGGTAAAATGTTCTATTTAAAGTGGGCTGGAAAAACTGGAAAAAACTGCCCCTGCGGGGTTAGTGCAGACCGCACAAAGTTGGCACGCGGCCGCACTGGGTTGCTTGACCTATGAATCTTGCTCTATGAAGATGGTGATGCGGACCGCACAAAGTTGGAATGCGGCTGCATGAAGACTGGCGCGGACCGCACAAAGTTGTTGTGCGGCCGCATGAATGGTTTTGGTAGCTTCTCTGAACTTCACTGACGCGGACCGCGTGACCATAGAGTGCGACCGCATAGAGAGGGCCGCGGGCCGCATGAAGTGGGATGCGTCCGCGTGGTTTGCTTCTGGAATATGACACTCTCTAAACTTTTTGGACGCGACCGCATAGCAAGATTGTGCGGCCGCATGAGTGAGACGCGGGCCGCATGAAGTGGGACGCGGCCGCATGAGTTTGACTTGTAGTTTCACAGTCTCTGAACTCCTATGGTGCGGCCGCATGACATGATGGTGCGGTCCGCACCAAGTTCTGAATGTCCTTACTTTAATAATCTTTGACACTTGAGCAGGTTTCACTTCGATTTGAGCCGATCTTTGATGATTTGTCACTTTATAGTTCAAACCTGCAATCAAGCGCAATTTGTAAGCATTTTGAGACTATTTTGTAGCAAATTACACTCAAATCGCAAGCAAGTATGGGTATAAAACATGTTAAAATCCTACTTATCAACTCCCCCAAACTTAAACCTTTGCTTGTGCTCAAGCAATCAAAATAAGACCCACCCCTCAAAGGCAACATCCAAGCAATTTCAGCTTATCCTAAAGTAACCTCAACAAGCATCAATTGGGACTAACAATTGCCCTCAATGCGAATGCATCCTTAACACATTTAAACTTTGAAAACTTGTGGATCAAGTGTGACACAAGAGCATCAAGAGTTGACACATTTCATCAAAGAACTTTTCTCAATTACTTTGGTCATTGTGGAACCCAAACTCACACATCCTCAACTCTCCCTAAGTGAACCTCACCTTTTAGAGTATTGACACACAAACCAAGGTTTATGGATTTTCACTCATCTCTCTCAAGGAAGAGGCCACAAGTCCGGCTCTAAGTACCATATGCTTTACCCTTATGTAAGTATCCACTAATGTAGGTTCCCTTCAACTCAAAATCATGTAGGGCTTTTGTGGAGTCATTGTGAAGGCTTTTGGGTAAGGGTAGGGCATAATTTTGTTCAAGTGGGTTCAATATTCCCTTAAGCACTTCTTTTGGTTCATTTTGGTACACTTTCTTGACTCATTTGAGTATTCACTTCTTTTTCAAGGGGTTAGAGAGACACATTGTCACCCTTTCTTATGCAAGTCAACACATTTCTCCTTTTTTTACTTTTTCCACACCCTTTTTCACTTTTGTTTTCTTTGAATCCCCTTTCTGACCTTATTCAATTCGGTCTTTCTTTTTGTCTTATCTTTTCTTTCTTTTTCATTACCTTTCTTTTCTTTTGCTTTTGTACCTTTTACCACATTGTTTCCTTTCTTGTCTCCCCCCCCAAACTTAAATATTTGCCATCTACTCAAGTGAAGATTTGGGTGCCAAGAGAGGGTATCATTAAGAACGGGTATAGGCTTGTAGCTTTGGTCCTTGAAAGAAGAAGGTTCAAGGCTCAAAAGGGTTAACTAGGGATCATTTCATTGGTAGGTCATGGAATTGTTCAATCTTAGAATTTTGGATCAACGAGAACCTACAATCACTTCTCAAGCCAAATTTCACCTAGGATTTTGCCTCAACAAATATTCGGGGCAAGTTCTAGACCATCGGCTCGGGACTTGGACTCGCAAATCGAATTCTCACCACACACACTCAAGGATTGCTAAAGATATCAAGTCGAGGGCCCAAAACGACCTTAGTTACGATTCAAGCGCACAATGGTCCAATACGACCACATGATGACTGTTTGGTCAACACAAGAGTCTCAAGGCCACGACTTTCACCATCCTGAGAACAACATTATGTCTTTGACCATGGGATAAAAGGCAAATGTGTTAGGCCCAAGTGAAGCTTTGCCTGAGGTACCCTTGACTGCAAAACTTGAAAATCAAAAAAAAATAATCAAAAACGGACTCAAAACCTTAAGAAGGTTGTCACGCCATCTATCATTGGGAAGAGTCACCCGGTTCGCATAACACTCTACCCTTGGAAAGAACCGTGACATTAAGAAAACCAAGGGCTTATTGCAAATGCCAAAACAAAACAAAAAGGCTACGAGCCTACTATGAAGCTAAAAACGAAAATTTTTAACGAAAATAGAAAAACCGAATGAATATGTACAATAGGGGAGTAGAATATACAGCGGGGGGAATGGATATGTACATAAAGTAGAAAAGTAACTAGAATGAAAAGTTATATACAAGCCAACTATCAACTAGCAACATAAGCTAATAGTCAAATAAATATGTACAGTCATCCCAAATGTATCAACCATCAAAATAGTAGGGCGCACCCCCACGAATAAAAGCTGGCATTGTCCCCAATGCCAACTACCAAAATAAGCATATAAACAGAGAAAGGATATAGAGTGGCTCCTCAAGCCTGATTCGTCGTCATGGGCTGATCAGTGGTCCCCTGGTCCTCTGTACTGGCGGGAACCTCAGACTGTTTCCCGGCCTGCTGCTGCTTTGCTGCTGGGACAGGGGCCGGGTCATGGACCGGCTAAACATCTGGTGGAGCACTGGAAGTATCCTACTGAACCTTTGCTACCTCTATCACAACACCCTCAGTTCTAGGAAGCTTCCTCTTCTTCCTTGGGTGCCTAGGCTCCTCCTCCTGCTATGGCTCCGGTACAACTACTGTTGGTGGAGGTGCTGACTCATCAAAGAACAAATCTAAAGGCAGCTGGTCTGCCTTTAGCTTGTCAACCTCAGCTCGGAGCACCTTCACCTCTTCCTTAGATGCCCGGGATTTTCTCATCTTCTTGTGTTCTCTGGCAAGCTCCTTTAGAGCTTTGCCATGTGCATCAACTGCCTTTGTCAAGGCAGCCTGAGTAGCCAAAATCTTCTCCTGGTTGGCCAGGAGTGTCTTCAATGTCTCCTCAATGGACTGAGGAATCTCAACGGTGGCTGGAACAGACTGGGCCATAATTGTGGTAGCCAAAGTGGACAACTTGGATGTCGAGACTGACATCCAGTTGTTCAAACTGGCTAATGTCTTTGCTAACTGCTGGGCCGTGAAGGGGTTGGATTTGGAGGTGGGAACCACTGGGCCAATTGAAGAACTAGGACCCGCAGAGGAAGATGAGATGTCCGGAACATTAGTGGCAGCAGAAGTAGGTGGCTCAACAGAAGCCTCTATCGCAACTGGCTCCTCAGACTGGCCAGTCGGGGCAGAGGTGGATGCTTTTCCCTTCTTATCCCCCTTCGGGTTGTCTGGCCCCTGAATACTAAACCATGAAAATGGGGACACCGGCCAGACTCCAACATCGAAGGGGTATTTCTTCACCTTTGCATCTTCAAAGTACATTGTGAGGATGTTCGGGTAAGGGTAGTTTCTGTCTGTATCAATGCCAATGGATGTGATCACACTGTACATAACATTCCCCATATTGATGGGGAAACCTGCCATAATGGACGCAATGAGAACCGCTCGAGCGATTGGAATGGTCTGGTCATGGGACGAAGGGTCCAACCTGTTGCATACAAAAGTTAACCATCCTCTCGCCTCAAAATTGAGGTCCTTTCGTAGTATTTTCTTCCCCACCTGAATCCACTCCGGAACAGTACCCGGCTGAGCTAAGAACTGTGCCACCCAAGGACAAGCTTCCTCTTTCAACTCTAACTTCTCTCTGTACAGAGAGTCATTCTCCTCATTGAAACCCAAATACTCATTCAACACCTCTCCCGAGAACACTATCTTCTTCTCCTGCACTTTGGTTGCAATTGACCCTTCTTTGGTGTGGGTCACATTGCTGTAGAATTCCTTCACCATATGTTCATTTGCATTGACCAGCTCATCTTTGAAGAAATCCCACCCCACTCTAGTAATAAATTGTTCATGGACTCGGGGAAGGTAGGGTAACAAATCCCGGGTGACTACTCTTCTTTCCGGAATCACCTTCTTCTTGGGCCACACTTCCCGGAATTTATGAAAGGCCACCTCGCTGACAAATCTGTCCTACCATACAACTGGGTTTCTAGTTCTTTCAATTCCCCCAACTCCAAGTACCCCACTGTCCGGGACCTCCTCATCTCTCTTGTTTTTATCTTCTGCACCCTCCCTGAATTCTGAAGCTGTGGGGGAGGTGGAGTATTTGGCACTGCCTGCTTCTGAGCCCTCAGACGACTTAGGTTGTATAAAAGTTGGAGCTTTAGCTGGGCCTGCGGGGGCTTTCCCCGAATCAGTTGAGACATACTGGGAGGGGAGGTACTCACTCCTCGACTGCTCCTCATCACTCACCACCTACTTTCTTGTTTTTAGCTTTTATTGGGAGTGAGTTTCTTCAATTTTGCTTTACCTCCCCGAGAGGGGTCACCTCCTCGTTCGGGTTGTTTAGCTCCACGCCCTCATTGTTTAACCATTTTTTGCACACAAATAATTCTAACATTGTTAGTTCAGGCAATTGCAGAGTTTAAGTACAGAACAGAAACACAGACAAAGAACAGATGATAGCAGTGCGGACCGCACAAACAAGGCATGCAGATCACACTGACCAAGTTGGGAAATGAACACCTCTATGATTAGGAACCATACGGACCGCATGAACAAGGGGTGCGGCTGCGTGGGGGCCAACGCGGTCCGCACAAACTGGTCGTGCGGCCGCATTGGCCATACTATTAAAAACTGGTGCCCTCTAAACCTCACCCATGCGGACCGCACAAACATAGGATGCGGCCGCATGGGGCATGGAGCGAACCGCACAAACCAGGCATGCGGCCACGCTGGGAAGTATCAACCTTTAGGATCAAGGCTTACACGAACCGCGTAACAGAATGATGCGGCCACGTAAAAGGCATGTGGACCGCATAATCAGGGAGTGCGGTCGCGCTGGGCTTTCATTACAGGGGCAATTAGGGTTTTACAAAAAAAACTCAAGTCTTTCATGTTTTAGCATCCTACTTTGTCCCTACTCATTTATAATATGCCCATCATTTCAAAGAACAACAAGAACAATATAAAACTATCCTAATCATGAAATGACGAAGAACAAAAAGAAAAACGAAGAAGTTATGACTAGGGAAACATGTATAAAGTTTAGATTAATACTAAGTAAAGACTAATGTGAGAGATATGTTACCAGGAAAGCGAAGAAATGCTCTTTATATTAACACTAAGAAGGGTCTCTGATGTGAATAGTAACTTTTAGGGCTCAGGGGTCAATTTTTGCGAAAAGTTCTAATGAAGACCCTAATGGCCTATTTATAGGAAACACAACCGGGCCCAGCACTTACCATCCAGTGCGGCCGCATGAACACGACCGCGGGCCGCGCTGGGACTTTACCATTTACCTGTTGCTGAAACGAAGGCACGCGGACCGCATGAGATGGGCTGCGGCCGCATGAGAACCACGTGGGCCGCTCAAAGTGGGACGCGGCCGCATGAACGCAGTTCAGAGACTGATCATTCTTGGACTTTACCGGTGCGGACCGCACAAGCAAGGGTGCAGCCGCACTAGCCATCTTCAGAAACTTGGCATATTTTCTTTGGCCGATGCGGACCGCACAAAGTGGGATTACGGCCGCACGGTCACTATTCAGAGACTGTGCACTTTTTGCACAGTTGTTTTGCACTGGTTCAATCACAATTCCTGCAACATCTCACAAACCATTAGCTCAAAAAACCTAATCTACAACAGAAATCAAAAAGAAAGAAAAAGACATGGGTTGCCTCCCAAGAAGTGCCTGATTTAACGTCGAGGCACGACGCATGTTACCATCAAAGTCACTTCAAATGAATGAGTGCCACCACATGGCTGTCATCAAACTTTCCCAAGTAATGCTTGACAAGATGCCCATTGACCCGGAAAACTTCACCAGTTTTGTTCTTGAGATCAATAGCACCAAATGGGGTTACACCAACAACTTCAAATGGACCACTCCACTTAGACTTAAGATTTCCCGGGAATAACCTCAACCAGGAGTTGAATAGAAGAACCAAGTCACCAACTTTGAATTCCTTCCCTCGGGCATACTTATCGTGAAGGTACTTCATCTTGTCCTTGTACAAGGACGAGCTGGAGTAGGCATGAAATCTAAACTTGTCAAGCTCATTGAGTTGCTCAACCCGGAGATTCGCAGCGACATCCCATTCTAAGTTCAATTTTCTCAAGGCCCACATAGCCTTATGCTCCAATTCCACCGGAAGATGACAAGCTTTCCCAAACACCAACCGGTATGGAGACATACGAATCGGGGTCTTGTAAGCTGTCCGATAGGCCCAAAGAGCATCATCTAATTTCTTCGACCAATCGGTCCTATTGGCATTGACAGTTTTGGACAAAAATACTCTTGATCTCTCGGTTGGAAACCTCAACTTGGCCACTCGCTTGAGGATGATAAGGAGTGGTCACCTTGTGATTTACACCATACTTGGCAAGCAATGAATCAAAAGCCCGGTTGCAAAAATGAGAACTGCCATCACTAATGATAGCACGTGTAGTGCCAAACCTTGTGAAGATACTCTTTTTCAAGAACACCACCACATTTCGAGCTTCGTTGTTGGGCAAAGTGATGGCTTTGACCCATTTCAACACATAATCAACCGCTACCAAGATATAGGTTTTCCCACAAGAACTCGCGAATGGCCCTATAAAGTCGATACCCCATACATCAAAAATGTCCACCTCTAGAATTGTGTTGAGAGGCATCTCATCCTTTTTTGAAATCCCACCGGCTCGTTGGCATTCATCACATCTCTTGACAAAATCACCAGTATCTTTAAACAAGGAGGGCCAATAGAAACTGCAACTAAGCACCTTAGAAGCTGTCCTCACCCCGCCATGATGGCCACCATAGGGAGAGAAATGACAAGCCTCCAAAATACTCAATTGTTCTTCTTCCGGGACACATCGGCGAATCACACCATCGGTGCAAATCTTGAACAAATATGGCTCATCCCAATAATAATCCAAACTATCCCGCTTGAGCTTCTTCCTTTGGTTAGAAGGGAGCTCATACGGGATTATACCAGTCACAAGATAATTTGCCACATCGGCAAACCACGGCATATCATGCATAAATACCGCAAGAAGTTGTTCATCCGGGAACACATCATTGATCTTAAGGCCGTCAGAAGGCCTCCCCTCTTCCTCCAAGCGGGTCAAGTGGTCCGCCACTTGATTTTCATCCTTTTCGGTCCACAATTTCTAGATCAAACTCTTGAAGAAGTAACACCCATCTCATCAACCTTGCTTTTGAATCTTTCTTGGTCATAAAATACCTAAGGGCGACATGATCGGTATGGATAATCACTTTGTCCCCCATAAGGTATGGTTGGAACTTTTCCATGACAAACACAATAGCTAGCAACTCCTTCTCGGTGACTGTATAGTTTCTTTGAGCTTCATTCATCGTCTTGCTTGAGTAGTACACCAGAAGGAATATCTTGTCGACTCTTTGGCCCAAGACCGCCCCTACCGCAACATCACTAGCGTCGCACATGAGCTCAAATGGCACGCTCCAATTAGGTGCGATAATGATAGGGGTAGTTGTCAACTTGTGTTTTAGAAGCTCGAAAGCCTCCATGCATTTCTCATCAAAGACAAACTTGGCCTCCTTCTCTAACAACTTGCACAACGGGTTAACTACCTTAGAGAAATCTTTGATGAACCTTAGGTAGAAACCCGCGTGCCCCAAAAGGCTCCTCACCCCTTTGACAGAAGTAGGGGGAGGTAACCTTGAAATGACTTCAATCTTGGCTTTGTCAACTTCAATACCTCTCTTCGAAATCTTATGACCCAATACAATACCCTCTTCTACCATAAAATGGCATTTTCCCAATTGAGAACTAGGTTTGTATCTTCACATCGGGACAACACACGGTCCAAATTTGTCAATCATTCTTCAAAGGAGTCCCCCACCACACTAAAATCATCCATAAAGACCTCCAATATATCTTCCACCATATCGGTGAAAATTGCCATCATACATCGTTGAAAGGTCGCTGGGGCATTACACAATCCAAACGGCATCCTCGAAAATGCGATGTGCCGTAGGGACAAGTAAAGGTCGTCTTTTCTTGATCTTCCGGGGCGATGAGAATCTGATTGTACCCCGAATACCCATCTAAAAAGAAATAGAACGACCGACCCACAGGACGATCAAGCATTTGGTCGAGGAACGACAACGGGAAATGATCCTTTCGAGTCACCTTGTTAAGCTTTCTATAGTCCATACAAACTCTCCATACCGTCACCGTCCGAGTAGGAATCAACTCATTATTAGCATTGGTTACCACAGTCATCCCGCCCTTCTTTGGTACGCATTTCACCGGAGAAGTCCATGAGCTGTCAAAAATAGGATACACCACACCGGCGTCAAGCCACTTGATAACTTCCTTCTTGACCACTTCTTGCATAGCTTCGTTGAGTCTCCTTTGGTGATCAAGTGAGGGCCTTGCATCCTCCTCCAATATGATCTTATGCATGCAAAAGGCGGGGCTTATACCCCAATATCCGCCAATGTCCATCCGATCGCCCTCTTGCGCTTTTGTAGAACCGCCAAAGTGGCGTCAACCTGCACGTTAGTCAAGCAAGACGAAAGAATAACAGGCAAAGTGAAATTAGGGCCCAAGTATTCATACATGAGGTGAGGAGGAAGTGGTTTCAACTCCAACACCGGTGGCTCCTCAATAGATGGCTTGTGTCACACCTCCTTTTTGCGCGCCTACCCCGAAGGATAAATGCGCGAGGGAGTTTTTCCAATTTAAGTGACAATATTCGAAATGGGATTATTTATTTAATTCAGAGTCGCAACTTGGGAAAGGTTTGGTTTTTGGTGTCCCAAGTCACCGGTTTATCTTGAATCCCAAATCGAGGAAAATATTCGACTTTCCAAATGAAGTCTGCGAACCAGAAATTCTAAGTAAGGAATTTTGTTGACCCGAGGGAAGGTGTTAGGCACTCCCGAATCCCGTGGTTCTAGCACGGTCGCTTAAATTGTTATAATGGCTAAATATCTGATTTAAATACATGTTATGACTTATGTGTTTTTATTAAGTTTAAACCGCTTTTATTATTATTATTTATTATGGAATTGCAACGTCGTGAAAATGCATTTCGAACCACGTCACAATCAATGCGCCCGTGGTTGTTAATACATCCCAACTCAGTCGAGATTTGGATTTGGGTCTCATAAATGCGCACCCGAATTTAAGAATGTAATTTAATTAAATCGCGCCTAAAGAGTCAAATGAGTTATTATCTTTAGGGAAAGCGGTGAAATTTACTAAACAGCCCATCCCGAGAAATCTAAATATTTATTACAACCATTTATTGAGGGCCCCGCAATTTGCATCTGTACTTGGCGAGGCTCGTCTCATTTTTTGAAAGGATAAAACCTATAGTGACTACATTTTCTATTATGTTTGTCTCTAGATAAGGGAAGATCCTACTTAATTGCAAGTTTGAAAAGGGTGCAACTTCTTAGTCATTAGATCCATACGAACGTAAACGTGAAATTTGCGCTCAAATATGTACGAAAGATAGTCAGTCACAAACCTTTAAACCCAGCCCAAATGGAATTCTAATTTACAGGAAATGAAGATATGTTAAGTAGTTATGTCATGCATTTAGTAATCATCCAGAAAGGGTAGTGCGTGCCTATTCAAATTAACAAATACCGATTGTTTATTTCTAGTTGTACGTACAAAAAAACTTCCTTCCTAATTATCTACTTATGGGTTTCGTAATGTTATTGAGAGTAAGAAAATGACTAGGAGATCATATTGAAGTTGGCATTGAGATTTTAACAAAACAAAGCTAATGTATCAACTTCCATTCATTACTAAGACGTCGTTACACGTGGGAATTACAGATTCCAAAATCATTTGCCTGTTTTAGTTACCTTTTGATGTTCAACAGCTAAATGTACAGGAGCTATAAATGTGGAGACAAGTGGATGAATATTGGTTTCCTATTCTAAGTTTAACTACAACATCTAGCATGAATTTAACTAAAAATCAGTTTTCAATCCATAGTAGGTTACTGATAACAAAAGTTCACAGCAAACCACTTCCTAAAAAACTAAATATTGAACAACTACAAATCAGTTGAATGCTCATAACTACAAGTGTGTAGAACATGCTCAGATCAGGAATGTGGCTTCATTTCATTCAAGTTCAAAGTTACATCAGGGTGAGCTTAAGCCGTGTACCTGGATGTTGAAACAACATAAAGAAGGGGAGAGTAGAAAATATCAACAGCAGCAAAGAAATGGCAGCAGCAACAACACTAAGTCACAGCAGCAGTAGCAGATTCAAACCAACAACAACCAATTCCAAAACAAAAAACAACACTCCAACAAAGCCCGGAATGATTTGTAAACCCAACAGAAAATATCAACACCAAAAAAGACTCAACTGAACTTGAAACAACTCTATCTTTATACAGAAACAACTCTCTCTATATCTTTTTTCTGGTTTTAAAATCTTAGGTCTTTGCCCAGTTTCTGGTTCTAAACTCTTGGTCCGACCACAAATCCCCTCTATTTCTGATTCTTTATCTGCTGAAAACTTAAAGGGAGATAGAGTTTTTAGAGAGGTTTTTGATGGATGAAAACTGTCTAAACCCCTCTCTTTTTCTGATTGTTCTACCTCTCTTTCAACTCTTTTCCTTTCTTTTTTCGAACTCCTAATGTCTGCCCCCAACCAATGGAGACTTTCCTGTTTTTATAGAAAGGAATTCCCCTCTTTCCAGCCTGTTCGTCTCTCATTTAAAACTGAACTCCCCCCATGTTCTCTTTTCTGTTTTTTCACTCACAAACTAAAGAAAGGTAACCCTCCCATCAGATTCCCCTGACAGCCCTCATCTTTAATATTAAAAGTGGTTTACCTTTTATTAAACCAAACAAAGTATGGGCCGCATGAATATGCCCTGACAGACATGCTGTCAAGTTAATTTTAATCTATTAAAGGCTCCAATGCACATGTTGTCCACAAAAGTAGACAAACAGGGACAACAATCCTATATCAATTCGAATTGAACTCTGAAATCTATATCAAAACTAACAGCTATAACCAATCCTTAAGTGATTTTGATTCAACTAAATAGGCTAAACACAGTGCAATCAATTCTCAAAAGCCTCAGTAAACAAATCAACCGTATGAGTCAGATTAATACCATTCCAAACTGAAACTAATTGATGACATGTATCGAATCTACTGTGTGAATTACAACGCGCACAAATCAATAGCAGATAACCAAACTTGAACAAGCACATATTATGATTTCATGTTGATAGGCACGTGGATTTGTGGAAAACTTAACTGATTGACGGAACTTATTCGACTCGATTACACAAACTGTAATTATACGTAATAAACACACAGAAACAAATTCGATCAAATAAAGATCTGGGTGAGATGGACAAAATAGTTGACACAATTGGAAAAAGATCAAACTTACATTCAAACATACGAACAAACAATAACAAAACAAACAACAGGGAATTAACAAAGAAAAGAAGAAGAAATACCTTAAAGGGTTAAAAATCAAGCTGCCCTGTCTCGGATTTTGAATCGAACCTCTTTTAGGGGTTGAACGGACTTTAATCGTAGTGTTCTCAACTGAGAACACTTCGATTAAGGTCTATTAGACCCCAAACATCTTGTTTAATTGGACAACAACTCAGTTTGTTTTGGATTTCTAGGGTTCTTAGGACGGATTTGGGACTCGGGTTTTCTGTTTAGATTCGGACCAAACCAAACTTGGTTTGGTCACGAGGGAGGTCAGGGGGGCATCTGGTATGGATTTGGGGGGGTTTGGCTTGGGTTAGGGTCCGGCTCGAATCTTCAAATAAAGATTTGAGACGGTGGGGGACGATTCGAGGCCTACGGTTAGTAGATCTGTGTTCAGGGGGTCGAGGTGTACTAGGGGTGTTAGTCTAGGGGTCACCGGCGTTGTTGCCTCTGGGTTTACGGTGAGGGGAAAGGGGGCGGCGCTAGGGTTCTAAGGGGGTGTCTGGGAAGGGGACGATGATGGGGAGGGGGGTGTGTTTGGAAATGAACGGGTAAGAGGGGTTTGGGGGTTTTGGGTATATGGAACGTGGCAATTAACTTGAGCCGTTAGATCCAATGATCTCAACGGCTTGGATTGATTGGTGAGGGACAGGACAGAGTCGTTTGGTGTAGAAACAGGGTTGTTTGGTTTTAATGAGGGGCTGGGTCAACCCGGGTAAGCAGGTCGGGTTAGGATTGTGAGACGAGAGCTGTTGGATTGATCCAGATCGAGTGGCTGTGATCTTTGATGGCGAAACGACGCAGTTTCAATATTATACTACGTCGTTTCGCATGCCTTTGAGGCCGGCTACACTGGACCGGGTGGGGGTAAGATTTGGGCCTGGTTTGGGTCCAATTTGAATGACCAAAATCTGTTTTATTCCTATTTTAAACTCATTTCTTTTCTTTTTCTCTTTTTTAATTGAAATCTGAATTTACAAAAATCCTAAAATTAAAATTATATCACAAGACATTAATTGATTCTTCTTCCCCTTTTTAGTAATAATTAACACACAATATCATATATTAATTAAACAAAAGTCAACCTTTAACGACAAAAAATGACAAAAATTAACAAAGATAATATGTTTTGTGATTTTTATTCATTCAAAACCAAATACGATTTGATTAATTCCTAATAGTAGAACGATATCCTAAACTTACACACGACATATATTTTTTGTATTTTTGTTTGATAAAACTAAATAATCACAGACAAAACTACAAATAACTACCAAAAATGCCACGTAAATTCCAAAAATTGTACAACAAGACCATTTGTTCTATTTTTCGATTTCTTTTGGAGTAATTGTCGTGTAAACAAAAATCACATGCTCACAGCTGCCCCTCTTTGTTCAAAAACATGCGAGGTTTTCGTGCAAAGATAAAGTGAGTGGATATGAACAATTTTTGCCCATTGGACTACTCCGTGGGAAGCACATTTTTGAAAGATTTGACCGAATCTTTGCTTCAAAGATTTCCTACATATCCTGGGCTAAACAGGAATCAGGTCAATGTAGTTTGGGAAACTTTGGTAGCTGGGACTACCATGGGATTGCAACGCTTACTGTTACTGTTGTCGCTATTGCCACTACTACTTTACTGACCTCCTTATTACAACCAAAGGAAATTGAAAACTGAAATAACTACTTATGCCTATCAACCGCTAGTTACAAGATTCCTATCTATAACTCTTTTGCAACTTGATCTTGGGTCTTAGCTGATTCTACTTGTAGACTTCGATCTGAATCTTGTTGCTCGCAAGTTGTAGGTGCTTGTTTATTTCTGCAGTATTGAGTGAAACGGGATTGGCGGAGCTCGGGAATTTGATCCAATTTTTTTTGAGCGACTTGCCCTTTGTTTGTTCCAATATGTGGGAACATCTCCCTTTTTTGTTCTTTTCTTCTTTTCTTTATTCTGGATTGAGACTCATCCCGTAGGTCATCTCGATCCATGCACCTCGAGGTCAGACCTGCTGAGACAACAAAACAAACGAACGAAATTTTTTGCCCCTGTTTCACTAGGCAAATTTCGTGAGTTAATTGTCATGAAAATTTACAGCACTGATGAGGGGATTGGAAAACCTCTAGTCTACAAAGCGCAACTCAGGGATTGGAGACCTAATGTCGCAAAAGGTAAAAATGCACAACTCAGGGATTGGAGCCCTAATGTCGGCTAAAGGAAGGTTGCTCAACTCAGGGATTGGAGCCCTAATGCTGGCTAAAGGAAAATCGCTCAACTCAGGGATTGGAGCCCTGATGTTGGCTAAAAGAAAGTCGCTCAACTCAGGGGTTGGAGCCCTAATGCTGGCTAAAGGAAAAACGCTCAACTCAGGGATTGGAGCCCTAATGCCGGCTTAAGAAAAAATGCGCAACTCAGGGATTGGAGCCCTAATGCTGGCTAAAGAAAAAAACGCTCAACTCAGGGATTGGAGCCCTAATGCTGGCTAAAGAAAAACGCTCAACTCAGGTATTGGAGCCCTAATGTCGGCTAAAAGCAAATTGCTCAACTCAGGGATTGGAGCCCTAATGCTGGCTAAAGGAAAAATGCTCAACTCAGGGATTGGAGCCCTAATATTGGCTAAAAGAAAAATGCTCAACTCAGGGATTGGAGCCTTAATGCTGGCTAACATGAAAAACGCTCAACTCAGGGATTGGAGCCCTAATGCTGGCTAAAAAAAACTGCTCAACTCAGGGGTTGGAGCCCTAATGCTGGCTTACGAAAAATTGCTCAACTCAGGGATTGGAGCCCTAATGCTGGCTAGATGGAAAAACTGCTCAACTCAGGGATTGGAGCCCTAATGTCGGCTAAAAGAAAAATCCTCAACTCAGGGATTGGAGCCCTAATGTCGGCTAAATGGAAAACTGCTCAACTCAGGGATTGGAGCCCTAATGCTGGCTAAATGGAAAAACGCTCAACTCAGGGATTGGAGCCCTAATGTCGGCTAAATGGAAAAAACGCTCAACTCAGGGATTGGAGCCCTAATGTCGGCTAACAGGAAAAACGCTCAACTTAGGGATTGGAGCCCTAATGCTGGCTAAAGAAAAACGCTCAACTCAGGGATTGGATCCCTAATGTCGGCTAAAAGCAAATTTCTCAACTCAGGGATTGGAGCCCTAATGCTGGCTAAAGGAAAAACGCTTAACTCAGGGATTGGAGCCCTATTGTCGGCTAAAAGCAAAAACGCTCAACTCAGGGATTGGAGCCCTAATGTCGGCTAAATGGAAAACTGCTCAACTCAGGGGTTGGAGCCCTTATGCTGGCTTAAAGGAAAATCGCTCAACTCAGGGATTGGAGCCCTAATGTTGGCTAACAGGAAAAATGCTCAACTCAGGGATTGGAGCCCTAATGTTGGCTAAAAAAAATGCTTAACTCAGGGATTGGAGCCCTAATGTCGGCTAAAGAAAATCGCTCAACTCAGGGATTGGAGCCCTAATGTTGGCTAAAAGGAAGATGCTCAACTAAGGGATTGGAGCCCTAATGTTGGCTACAAGAAAAACGTTCAACTTAGGGATTGGAGCCCTAATGCTGGCTTAACAGGAAAAACGCTCAACTCAGAGATTGGAGCCCTAATGCTGGCTAAAAGAAAATCGCTCAACTCAAGGATTGGAGCCCTAATGTCGGCTAAAGAAAAGTTGCTCAACTCAGGGATTGGAGCCCTAATGCTGGCTAAAAGAAAATCGCTCAACTCAGGGATTGGAGCCCTAATGTCGGCTAAAGGAAAATCGCTCAACTCAGGGATTGGAGCCCTAATGTTGGCTAAAGGAAAATGTTGGGGACTCTAACTAACCCTCTTTTTGAGTTTTCTTCTTACTTCTTTTTTCGTTTTTTTTATTTTTTTATTTTTTGTTTAGTAAAATGCAGGAGAGAATTTTGGGGAAACTTCCCTTTTGGGTCGATTCCTTATTGCAAAACTGTTTCTTAAATTCACGTATTTCTTTTCTTTTTGGGCGGCACCTGCTTCTTGCGTGGTTGCTTTGGATCACACCTATTTCAATTTTCCAAATAAAGAACAATTGTCAGTTTGAAAATGGTGGTTGGTTCGGTGGCCTTGATTGTTCCAATTGCTTTGTCCCGTCCTTATTCCTGTTGAGAAACTCCGCCATTGATTGGATTCACAGGCAAAACCCTTTTAAACTGCTCAGACTCGCATTTCCAGATTTTGTGATGATTTGCCCGTGTAAGGCTTTGGTTATTCCATTCCATCTGGACTCAGTAGGGATTTTATTGGGGCAGACTTGTTGGGGATTTGTACAAAACTAAACTCGCTTCTCCCTTTGTTTTTTTGTTTTTTTGCAAGGCAGACTCTGTGGGGATTTGTACAAAGGGAGACCCTGTGGGGATCTGCCCTTTTTTTTGTGTGGGTGTGTGTGGCTTTACTTCGAAAGCAACCAACATCATGATCAATCGGGACTGGACAGACGTACCACTGAAGCGGGGTATTTACTTCTTACTAAGCGGATTTCCGTGAAACCGGTCCTGCCACCTATTCTTTCCAGTATATTTGGAATTTGGGGTTAAAATGAAAGGGATTCAAAGAAAGGTAAAACAAAGAGCGGAGAAAACGAATTTAAAAAGAGAAGTGTCCCTTTCGGGACAAGAAAGACTTATCTGAGGAAACATGTTGACTTTAAATTGACATGACATGCTTTTTGGACTGGATGCCTGACCTTCACGAACTTGCATTTCCTCATGAACCAAAACGGATCTATGTTTCCAAACCAGTGGAACCTTGCCAAAACTTTCTGAGGTGGAATCATCTTTTCGGCCGACAGCGCCCTTTGCGGGTTTTCGCCAGTCGACCTCTCTCATTTCTCTTCTTGCTGTCGCTTGATAGCACTCTTTGCGAGTTTTTACTAAACAAGCTCTCTCATTTTCGATTTCTCTTCTCCCGTCGCCTCATGGTGCCCGAAGGTTTTCACCGACAAGACTCTCTCAGTTTATTTCTCTCAATTTTAGAATGTATCTGCTTCTAACCATGACATCTCTTGGTTTCCTCTGCCTTTGGCAATTGATCCGAAGGACTTGTACTTGGTAAAAGAATTGTGGATGAAATTACAACTTCTGAACCATTTGGTGTGCCCCAATTTCAACATCAGGGTAAATTGGATTTTATTTTGGTGTGACTGAACCACAGAGAGAGGCTGCCTACGTATCCTTTCGGAATCAAGTCAAACGTAGTTCACGCTCAATCAATGTTTTTTTTACAAGGTAGCCAAAGAAATGTAACTGTGCCATCTCAAGAGTTGATAGTGTTTGGGTAGTGGGAATAAAACCTTCATCATCTCAAACGTGCCAAGACCACTGAAGTAAACTCAAACATAGTACCTTTTGACTGCATCCGCATTAACTGCTGTTTCAGGATCATTTCCTTCAATATCACCTAGATACAACGCTCCTCTTGGCAGTATCTTCCTGATGATGTACGGGCCTTTCCAATTAGGAGCAAATTTTCCTTTCGCTTCCTGGTGATGTGGAAGAATGCGCCTTAATACCAGTTGACCCACTTCAAAATTCCTGGGTCGTACTTTCTTGTTGTAAGCACGGGCCATCCTTTGTTGGTACAACTGCCCGTGACAAACCGCAGCCATTTGTTTCTCGTCAATCAAAGTCAACTGCTCCAATCGAGTCTTAACCCACTCGCTATCTTCAATTTCTGCTTCGACAATGGTTCGGAGTGAAGGAATTTCTACCTTTGCCGGTATCACAGCCTCGGTCCCATAAACCAACAAGTAAGGGGTTGCCCCTACTGACGTGCGCACTGTAGTGCGATATCCCAGCAATACAAAGGGTAATTGTTCATGCCATTGTCGGGAACTATGGATCGTCTTCCTCAAAATCTTCTTGATGTTCTTGTTTGCTGCTTCAACAGCGCCATTGGCCTTGGGCCGATAAGGAGTGGAGTTCCTATGAGTTATTTTGAACTGTTCGCATACATCCCCCATCAAGTGACTATTCAGGTTTGCCGCGTTATCTGTGATGATAGTTGCAGGAATACCGAAACGACAGATAAGATTTGAATGTACAAAATCCACCACAGCCTTCTTAGTGACTGATTTAAGAGTGACAGCTTCTACCCATTTTGTAAAGTAGTCGATAGCGACCAATATGAACTTGTGCCCATTTGAGGCCTTTGGCTCAATCAGGCCAATGACGTCCATGCCCCAAGCAACAAATGGCCAAGGTGCGGACATGGGATGAAGTTCTGTGGGAGGCGCATGAATTAGATCGCCGTGCACCTGGCACTGATGACACTTTCGAACGAAACTAAAACAGTCCTTTTCCATGGTCATCTAGTAATAACCCGCTCGAAGGATTTTCTTTGCCAAAACATACCCATTCATGTGGGGCCCGCATACTCCTGCGTGTACTTCATGCATGATTCTTCCTGCCTCCTCGGCGTCAACACATCTCAACAAATTGAGGTCCGGGGTCCTTTTATACAATACCTCGCCGCTCAAAAAGAAACCACCTGCATGCCGCCTAATAGTTCTCTTTTGATCTCCAGTAGCATGTTCAAGGTATTCTTGTGTCTTCAGGAACCTCTTGATATCATGGTACCATGGCTGGGTACTTGATCCTGCCCCGACTACATTACAGTAACCGTGTCTTTCCCTAATTTGGATTTCCAAGGGATCGACGTGGGCGTTGCCTGGGTAGGGTAACATTGAAGCTAAGGTGGCAAGTGTATCCGCTAGTTCGTTGTGACAATGCGGGATATACCTGAACTCTATCGATTTGAATCGCTTGCTTAGATCCTCCACGTGTTGTCGGTAAGGGATAAGTTTGACATCCCGAGTTTCCCATTCACCTTGGGTTTGCCGGATAATCAGGTCAGAGTCCCCCATAATCAATAAATCTTCAACATCCTGATCGTTCGCCATATGCATGCCCATAATGCAGGCTTCATATTCAGATGTATTGTTCGTGCAAAAGAAGCGCAGCCTAGCTGTAGCAGGATAGTGCTGACCAGAGGGTGAGATCAAGAATGCCCCAATTCCTACACCTTTGGCGTTTACGGCCCCATCAAAGAACATCTTCCAAACATGAGCATTTTCCGAGACTACTTCTATGGTGTTTATTTCTTCATCTGGAAAATAAGTACTCAATGGTTGGTATTCCTCATCAACCGGGTTTTCGGCCAAATGATCCGCTAACGCCTGGGCTTTCATTGCCGTGCGGGTGACATAGACTATGTCAAATTCAGTAAGCAAGATTTGCCACTTGTCCAGTCTTCCAGTAGGCATTGGTTTCTGAAATATGTACTTCAAAGGATCCAACCTGCTTATGAGGTAAGTAGTGTGAGCTTGGAGATAATGTCTCAATTTTTGAGTGACCCACGTCAAAGCACAACACGTTCTTTCCAGCAAAGTGTACTTGGCCTCGTAGCTGGTGAATTTCTTGCTCAAGTAATAGATCGCCTGCTTTTTCTTTTCGGTTATGTCATGTTGCCTGAGGATGCAATCGAAAGAATTTTCCAAGACTGTCAGATACAAGAACAGGGGTCTCTCTGGCTCTGGCCGGACCAAAACTGGGGGATTTGAAAGATATTCTTTGATCTTGTCAAAAGCTTCTTGACACTCAGCCGTCCATTTGATCGCTGCATCCTTCCTCAATAGCTTGAATATGGGCTCACATGTGCTAGTCAGCTGGGCAATGAATCGACTGATATAGTTTAACCTGCCCAATAGACTCATCACGTCTTTCTTCGTTCTTGGAGGAGGTAGATCTCGGATAGATTTTATCTTTGTTGGATCTAACTCGATACCTCTTCTGCTTACTATGAAACCCAAAAGCTTGCCTGATGGGACTCCGAAGGCACATTTAGCCGGGTTCACCTTCAAGTCATACTTTCTCAGTCTCTCGAAGAATTTCCTCAAGTCTTGGATATGATCGTCCTGAGTCCTGGACTTGACTATCACGTCGTCCACATACACCTCTATCTCTTGATGCATCATGTCATGAAAAACGGCAGTCATGGCTCTCATGTAAGTTGCCCCAGCATTCTTCAGACCGAATGGCATAACCCGGTAACAGTAAGTACCCCAAGGTGTAGTGAAGGCATTTTTCTCGGCGTCTTCTTCATCCATTAACACCTGATGATATCTAGCGTAACAATCTACGAAAGACTGTATCTCATGTTTGGCGCAATTATCAACAAGGATGTGGATGTTGGGCAATGGGAAATTGTCTTTGGGACTCGCCCTGTTCAGATCTCGATAATCCACACATACCCGAGTCTTCCCATCTTTTTTCGGCACTGGAACTACATTCGCCAACCACGTGGTGTACTGGACTACCTGAATTACTCCTGTTTTCAACTGCTTGGTGATTTCTTCTTTAATCTTATCACTGACATCAGTTTTGAACTTTCTCTGCCTTTGTTGAACTGGAGGACAATCAGGGTGAATTGGCAATTTATGCACCACTGGATCAACACCTAATCCTGGCATGTCATCGTATGACCAAGCAAACACATCTTTAAATTCAAAAAGGAGTTGAATTATCTCGTCTCGCGTTTTCTCGTCCGTGTGAATACTTATTTTGGTCTCTTAGATTTCTTCAGGAGTTCCCAAATTAACCGGTTCAGTGTCATTCAGATTCGGTTTAGGTTTATTCTCAAAGTGTTCCAATTCTCGATTTATTTCCCTAAAAGCCTCTTCTTCGTCATATTCCGGTTCTTGGTTCATTATTTCACAATTAAACAGCTCGTTGTGATCTGGGCGTGAAGTCCGCAAGCATGTCATATTATTTAAAGCCGCATTATTATAACTGAAAGGAAAAGATAAAGGAAAAATAGCAAGAATCAGAATAAAGGAAAAAATGAGGAAATACTGATTTTTATTCCTTGGAATTTGGAAGATAACAAGGTTTATAATTCAAGAACTCAAAACAAGAAACTAAAGAAAAACATCCGAGTTACATCCTGGGGATAACTCGTGATGCAGGAAAGGTGGCAGGACAAGTCTACCCGGACTCCTGCCTAGTTGGGAGCGGCGTGGCCTCCCAATTTCGAAGCTTGGCATTTGGCCCCACATATAGCATCTCAGCGGTGCTTGTGCCTTCTCCCGGTTGAACCATGTGAGCTTCGTAGAGCATTCCTCTCATTGGCCCACATATTTCCTCGATCTCTTCGGCCGTGAAAACCTCGTCGTCTTCTTCTTCGATGTATTTCGGTCCGACGAAAGTCTCGTATAAATTTGGCAATGGTCGAGGCAGCTTCCGACCCTCATTTTTCCTCTTCCTTGCCCACTCTTCATCTTTTGGAGTGGGTTGAAAACCTATCCCAAAAAGTTTCTTGGTGGAAGGCAAGGTGATGGGTTCCGTTATTCCTTGCAGCGTTCGTCCAAGCCCTTTCCCTGGCCTGAATCCATGTCGGATCATTTCTTTAGCCACCATGATTGAGGCGTTGGGCAGGAAAGGTTGGGGGCAAGGTCTTCCTTCTTCATACTGCTCCGCTAGCACAACTTCGAAAGCCTGATAAACCGTGTTCTCGCTCCCTTCCCTTGCTTCAAGATATGGGATGTATGGGTCCCGATAAATAGACTGTTCGTCTTCTCCGTGGACCACAATTTCCCGATCTTCGTATTCAAACTTCACCATTTGGTGAAGAGTGGAAGGTACAGCCCCTGCCGCATGAATCCACGGTCTGTCGAGGAGAAAATTGTAAGACATATCCATATCAAGCACCTGGAAAGTTATTTGAACTCCACCGGTCCTATAGTCAACACCAAGTCTATTTCCCCGAGGGTGTCCCTCTTGACGCCATCAAAAGCTCTTACGCAGACATTATTGGGGCGAATTCTTCCAGTCCCAATTTCCATTCTTTGCAGCGTGGAGAGAGGACAAATGTCAACACCTGAACCTCCATCCAACATTACCCGCTTGACGTAGTAGTCTTCGCACTTAACTGTCAGATGTAAATCTTTGTTGTGAGCTGCTCCCTCTGGAGGTAAGTCGTTCTTGCTGAAAGAAACCTGATTAACTGCAAAGAACCTTTCCGTCATTCGTTCCAGTTGTTCAACTGAAGTTTTAGCCGGTATGTATGCTTCGTTCAGGGTTTTGAGCAAGATCTTCTGGTGTTCGTCCGACCTCATCAGCAGAGATAGCATAGACACTTGCTCGGGGCACTTGTATAACTGATCCACCGCATCGTAGTCGGGTATTTTCATCTTTTGGAAGAAAACTTCCGCTTCTTCAACACTTACAGGCTTCTTGGGTGGGAAGCGTTTCCGTGTGGCGTTGTTTAACTCTTGAGTGTTTGAATATCTTCCAATGAAAGTATTCTCCGGAAGTTCCCCCGTGACTTCTCTGCCTTTGTACGTAACCAATGTTCTTTGATAGTTCCACGGTACTGCGGACGGGTCTGTCATTGGCTCATGTGGTACGCGTCCGATAACCACTGGCTCATTCAGCCGAGGTGGTTGAATCGTCCCCCGGACCACATAGGCCCCTTTCGGTATGTACATTGGTTTTGCCCTTTTGACTTCGAATCTCTGCGGCTTCTCTGCTCGACCTCGTGGAACGTAAAGAACTTCATTCCTCGCAGGCACCATCGTTACTGTCTTTGTCTTGACCTTCTCTTCGAGCTCAACCTTGACAGTACTAGTCTTCTTTTCCCCTTTCTCTAGCTTCGGGGCGGTTTTAGGCTTTTTCCCTGCATCGACGATGGCGATTATAGCTTTTAAGGCAGGATCAAACTCTTTGTCCTCACAAATCATTCCAATCAACGACCCGTTATTATGAGCGGGCAACGGATTGTTAGTCACATTTGGGACCTCCTCGTCCCTCAGTACTATCTTCCCCTGCTCTATTAAGTTCTCAACCACCCTTCTCAAAGTCCAACAATCATTTGTATCGTGCCCTTCTGCTCCCGAATGATAAGCATACCTAACACCGGCTTTGTAAGCAGGTGATGCCGGATTGTGCCTTGTCTGAGTGACTGGCTGCAGGAAACCCATCTGGACTAGCTTTGGGAACAAGGTAGAATACGGTTCACCAATGGGTGTGAAAGTCCGTCTTCTGGGTAGTTCTTGAGGGCGGAAGTTATTTTGAGGTGGCTGTGGATTATAGTGGTTCCGGTAAGGAGGCTGATTTCTAGGAGGTGGAGCTTGGCCTCGATTGGCTTGCTGTGGTGGATGGACATAAGGCTGTGTATTCATGACCATGTAGGGTTGAGGAGCATAGGTCACATTTTGGTGGGGGTAGTAATGCTGTGGGGTTCTTTCTGGAAAACGGGGCCTAGGATTACGATATTCCCTCGCTTCTGATGCTGCCATGGACGTTTCTTCCTTTTTCTTTCCTCTTGCCATTCCTCCGGACCCGCTTTGGACGGCTTGGGAGGTTGCCCTTATGGCTGCCTGACTTAATATTCTACCCGTTTTCAAACCATTCTCTACCATCTCCCCGATCTTGATTGCTTCCGCGAAAGGCTTTCCCATGGCTGACTTCATGTTCTGGAAGTAGTCTGATTCTTGAGCCTGGAGGAAAGTAGTGACCATTTATATCTCATCCATGGGGGGTTTTACCCTTGATGCTTGCTCGCGCCATTTAATAGCATATTCTCTGAAACTTTCCGAGGGTTTCTTCTTCAAGTTTGACAGAGAATTTCTGTCTGGTGCGATGTCAATATTATACTGAAATTGTCTCACAAAATCTCTGGCGAGATCATCCCATATATGCCATCGAGATATGTCTTGGTCCATATACCACTCTGAGGCTATTCCTACCCGACTTTCCCCGAAGTATGCCATCAACAATTCTTCTTTGCCGCCGGCTCCCCGCAATTGGTTGCAATACTTCTTGAGATGAGCAATGGGGTCGTCGTGCCCGTCATACTTTTCAAACTTTAGTGTTTTGAAACCCAAGGGTAGGTGCACATGAGGGAACATGCATAGATCGGTATAGGAAACACTCTTTTGCCCGCTTAAACCTTGCATGTTTTTCAAACTCTGCTCGAGGCTCCTCATTCTTTTTGCCATCTCATCTTGTTCAGAAGCTTTGGGGTTTTGATCTTGTCCAGGTGCAAACTCGTATTGAGGTTGTTGAGGATGAGTGCTGGTGGTGAACCGAGTTGGTTCCAGTGAGAAGGATGGTGCTTGAAATGTGAATGAGGACGAGTCAAAATTCGGCCTGTGTGTAGCGGGTTGTGCCACGATTGGACAGGGCGGTGCAGTGAATATGTTCGTAGCTACATCTGTTGTTGACATCCGGGGATAAGAATCATAGGGTGATCCAGCAGAGTGGGCTGAAATGGCCAGGTACCCGAATGGGGTGGTTGGATAGCTTATGGGGACGTTGGAATTCCCACTTGTCCTGGAGAACAACTCAGGGAACCCAGGGATTACACTCAGTGGCTCTTTTCCGTTATTTCAATCATCCAACATTTCCAACATGCGGAGCCTCAGGATTCTGTTTTCCTCCGCAATTGCTGACTCGGGAGTCGGGACGGCCGAGATTGAACTCTCCTCGGAGACAGGAATTGTCGGCAAAGGAATTTCTGAAGTCATCTCTATACTTCCCTTTGATCTTGTGAAGTAAGTGTGGATACTCCCTCTCGACTTAACGACGGGCAACTAAACACTTCCTTTCGACCTCGTGAAGTATGAATGTGAGGCCAGACCTCCACCAAACCAAACCACCTTTTCTAAAAACCTGGAACTTAGAAGCAAGCAAACGATTAGTTTGAAACAAATAACAGATAGGTAATCTCACGTTGGGGTGTGATGCACCTATACAGTTAAGTGAATTTCTACATGTTTGCAACGAAGACATGCGTCATTCCGGCTTCTCTTTAGGCTTCCCTTTATTTATCATGTATATTTTCTTTTATTATTTTTTTATTATTATTTCCTATTATTATTATTTTCATTATTTGCAGTTAACAATATGACCGGATCCGATGAGGATTGCCTACGTATCACGATGCCGCATGAATCAGATCATTACGTAGTTCAAAACAGACGAGTGTAAAAGAAGCACACATTTTATTACTGAAACAATCTATTACAAACTAATATTTTTTGAAAATAACAAGCCTTGAAATAAGTACAGACTCAACAAACTAATACACCCTGATGCGAAAAGACGGACAGAAGATGCTAAGATGGAAAATACAGGCTCGACCTATGAAATCATTAAGGTTTCGAGAATTGGTGCCCGCGGGGCATCGTTTGGCCTCGCCGCGGTCTTAGGTGTGAGGTCCCTTTCAAGTTGTTCCAGCTCATGCATGGTTTGTTTGACATAAATCATCACTGCCGAGAGAACGGTAATGTTGGTCATGTTTTCACATCGTAGACACCTTCTGATGATGGCATGGGCAATGGTCTTAATCTTATCCCTGGTTTGCCTCTTTTCTTTGAGCAGGTGCCCTATTTGATCATTGCGGGCTGTCATAATCCGAGAATCCTGGAGGCATTAATTTTGCCACTGCTGAATTTCTACTTCCATTTGGGCTAAGAGTTTGTGGCAATGTCTATTTTCAGCTCCAAGGGTTCGGGTTTGCTCAAACGCTGTGTCCACCTTTCCTTTCAGATTGGAAATGGTTTGCTCGTGATCCCTTTTCAACTGCTGCAGGTACCGGTTACGCTTTTCTGTCCTTCTTGCCCAGTGTGCTTCGAGTCCTGCTATAGTATTTTCAAGATTTTCTGACTCACTCCAGCACTCCCCAATTTCCATCCTTAAACGTTTTATCAATCGTTCATCCGACCGGCTCCTTTGCTGGTTATCAGCGTCTATCCTCATCTGTTTGATTTGGGCCCTAAGCATCTCGTTTTCCTGAGTCAACCTGTTCTTTTCTCCCAGATCAGTAGCAACTTGCACGTTGTGCTCATATTTCAGACCTTCAACTTGTTGCTTCAATTTGCTGATTTCGGCACGATAGCCTCTTTCTTTTGCTAATCAATCCCACTGCTTTTGAGACGACTCGGCGAAATTCAGGATGTGGGGTCTTTTAGCCGGCCTTTCGTGTTCAAGTTCTCTTCTGTACCACGCAAGGTAACCTAGCGCCATTTCACTTTTGGCCCGATCCTGCACACAAGTATCCGCTTTCAAATATTGACATTCATTCCAGATCTGGCAGATTTTTGCTTCAGGAAATTGTCTGCCAGGGCTAATCTCAATTGTTTGAGCACTAAGATCTTCCTCGTGTGGCACTGTCTGGCATCTCCCGAGTTGTCTCAAGACTCGATAGGGCGCGTAAGGTTGAATGCTCTTAAGTCCCATCAGTAGAAAGTGAGTTCTAGCTGCTGGCTTATACATGACCTCATCAACAGGCAACCATCCCAGTGTCCATTGTATTTGGCTGGCAGTGAGAGTCTGAAAGAATGAAGTCCATGCCATAACTCCTTTGGGCAGACTGATCTTTTTGGTTCTCGTGTAAAACTCTTCTATGCAAGTTTTCTTCGAGGAACCATGGCTCAAAGCTCGAAACGATGGTAGAGATGTTCAGTCATCCATATTTGTAGCAGCAAGTTACAACCTTCGAAGAAATTCCCCACGGCTTTGCAGGCTGTGAGAGCTCGAAAGATATCAGATACCACCATAGGCGCGAGAGTACTATCATTCTGAGTGAGCAAAGTACTGACGACCCCGGATATTTTCAGATCAATATTTCCGTCCTTCCTTGGAAATACCAGAAGGCCCAAAAATGTTATTATGAAAGCCACCCGTCTGTGCTCATCCCACTTCTGACGACTACCTTTGCTGCATAGCTTGTTAATCGGATTATTGAATCCTCCTACATGACCATACCTGTCGTATATGAAGCATAGATTACAAAAACTGTCGGCCAAATCTGGGTTATGGACCGTTCTGGGTATTTTTAGTGAGTCTAGAAATCGATGCACCGTGACAGCTCTTGGGGCAACCAGGTATTTTTGCCTTAATGGAAGTTCAGCATTTCCGATGTACCCAGCCATTTCCTCCAGAGTCGGGGTGAGTTCAAAATCGGAGAAGTGAAAATCCCCGAGGCTGGATTTCCAATAAACCCGTGAGACCTTTCAGATATTTCTTGACCTCATCTTGCCCTTCAGCACCTAGATCATTCCACCATAGCCGTAACTTGACAGGGATTTTAGTCATTATCGAAAAGTGTTCATTTTGCATTGTGCTCATCCTGCACATTTATTAAGGTGACTTTAAGCAAAAATGATTTGACTCAAAAAATATTTTGACTATATTTTTAAAAAGAAGATCTGATTTTCGAACACGGCCTTTCAGCACTTCGGGGATGAAGATTTTAAAGCTATGAGGGTCAACTGATCAAAAACTCTAAAAGATGACCGAAAGTGTCCGTTTATGCAAAATCAGCCTTCCGCCATCCCTTTCGGGAACATTTGGCTATTTTTGACAAAAACAATCACTTGATTTATTTATGACTCTTTTTTAGTAATGAACCAACATGGGGAACACGGCCTCACAGAGCCTCGGGGACGGGGATCCTAAGGCCGTTGGGCAATTTGGTCAGAAAAAATAAAAATGACCAATAATGGCCGTTTGTGCAAAGTCAGCCTTCCGACGTCCCTTTCGGGAACATTCGGTTATCCTTTACAAAACAGCATTACCCGACTCATTCATGACGAAATTAAAATTCTAACATTTTGGCTATTTTGAAAAGGGGAGGTTAGACCCGATGAGGGTTGCCTACGTATCTCGCACCCTGTGAGAATCAAACCGGCGTAGTTCGGGCTGATCAGAAATAGGGGAAACAAACTAAATCCCTTTTTTTTTTAATAAAATCTTTTAAAGAAAAGGAGGAAAACTATTTTCTGGGTTTATATATATATATATATATATATATATATATATATATATATATATATATATATATATATATATATATATATATATATATAAATTTTGAAAAGAGACGAAGACTTAAGGAAATATTTTGAATTTTAAACTTCTTTTCACCCTTTTTTTGAAATTTCGAAAATCTTTTAAAGAGATACTACAAATGAAACAATATTTTTTTTTGAATTTTGAATTTTCTCCTTTTTTTTTTACTTTTAAATAAATACCCTTTTTTGGATTTTGAAAGTGATTAAAAGGAATTTTTTTTATATATGTTTTCTTTTTTATAAATCAAACAAAAAGACAAATTTTGTTTTCATTTTTTTTTTCTTTTTTTTTTAGAAAATTCTGGCGAGGTTTTGACACTACTTGGACATTGGTTTTATTTTTTAAAAAAATAAGTAATTATCTCCCTACGTTTCTATTTTCTTCTTTTTTTTTGTTAAACGTTTTTTTTAGAAACCGGTCAGCATGCAGAACTGAAGCAAATAAATGCGCAAAACAGGCGGGATGCAGCAGGATGATCTTTTCATTCCAGGTTGCCTGTCCTAGACGGACCCAACCCCTATGTTGAGTCCCCTATGTCAAATGCAACATGATGCAAATAAGTGTTCCTACTAGGGATCCGACATGAGGTTTTGTTATACTGGGTTCATCCTGGGTATATGTTCTAGACTGTGTACCCGATCGGACAACTCGAGTCGAGGAGGGGGCTACGTACTGGGGACCCGCGAGATCATCCGGCTTTGTAACTTGTCCGGCCTCTTTCTTATTTCAGGGTATGACACTAACAGAATAGGGAGTCTTGACCAGCAAGCTCCTCCCCGGAGGTAAGAAGAGAAGGGTTTCGGAACAGTTTATATACAGTTCAGATAATATCAAAGCGGTAAAAGGCAACATTTAGCACGTTATGCCCAAACATGTAATAAAGATCAGATAATAAAGCCAAATATAACAATTATTCTAAGCTCGAATTCTAAACCCTGAACAAACGTTCTGGGTTCTTTATTCCCCAGCAGAGTCGCCAGAGCTGTCACACCTCCTTTTTGAGCGCCTACCCCGAAGGATAAATGCGCGAGGGAGTTTTTCCAATTTAAGTGACAATATTCGAAATGAGATTATTTATTTAATTCAGAGTCGCCACTTGGGAAAGGTTTGGCTTTTGGTGTCCCAAGTCACCGGTTTATCTTGAATCCCAAATCGAGGAAAATATTCGACTTTCCAAATGAAGTCTGCGAACCAGAAATTCTAAGTAAGGAATTCTGTTGACCCGAGGGAAGGTGTTAGGCACCCCCGAATCCCGTGGTTCTAGCACGGTCGCTTAAATTGTTATAATGGCTAAATATCTGATTTAAATACATGTTATGACTTATGTGCTTTTATTAAGTTTAAACCGCTTTTATTATTATTATTATTTATTATGGAATTGCAACGTCGTGAAAATGCATTTCGAACCACGTCACAATCAATGCGCCCGTGGTTGTTAATACATTCCGACTCCGTCGAGATTTGGATTTGGGTCGCATAAATGCGCACCCGAATTTAAGAATGTAATTTAATTAAATCGCGCCTAAAGATTCAAACGAGTTATTATCTTTAGGGAAAGCGGTGAAGTTTACTAAACATCCCATCCCGAGAAATCTAAATATTTATTACAACCAATTATTGAGGGCCCCGCAATTTGCATCTGTACTTGGCGAGGCTCGTCTCATTTTTTGAAAGGATAAAACCTATAGTGACTACATTTTCTATTATGTTTGTCTCTAGATAAGGGAAGATCCTACTTAATTGCAAGTTTGAAAAGGGTGCAACTTCTTAGTCATTAGATCCATACGAACGTAAACGTGAAATTTGCGCTCAAATATGTACGAAAGATAGTCAGTCACAAACCTTTAAACCCAGCCCAAATGGAATTCTAATTTACAGGAAATGAAGATATGTTAAGTAGTTATGTCATGCATTTAGTAATCATCCAGAAAGGGTAGTGCGTGCCTATTCAAATTAACAAATACCGATTGTTTATTTCTAGTTGTACGTACAAAAAAACTTCCTTCCTAATTATCTACTTATGGGTTTCGTAATGTTATTGAGAGTAAGAAAATGACTAGGAGATCATATTGAAGTTGGCATTGAGATTTTAACAAAACAAAGCTAATGTATCAACTTCCATTCATTACTAAGACGTCGTTACACGTGGGAATTACAGATTCCAAAATCATTTGCCTGTTTTAGTTACCTTTTGATGTTCAACAGCTAAATGTACAGGAGCTATAAATGTGGAGACAAGTGGATGAATATTGGTTTCCTATTCTAAGTTTAACTACAACATCTAGCATGAATTTAACTAAAAATCAGTTTTCAATCCATAGTAGGTTACTGATAACAAAAGTTCACAGCAAACCACTTCCTAACAAACTAAATATTGAACAACTACAAATCAGTTGAATGCTCATAACTACAAGCGTGTAGAACATGCTCAGATCAGGAATGTGGCTTCATTTCATTCAAGTTCAAAGTTACATCAGGGTGAGCTTAAGCCGTGTACCTGGATGTTGAAACAACAAGAAGAAGGGGAGAGTAGAAAAAATCAACAGCAGCAAAGAAATGGCAGCAGCAACAGCACTAAGTCACAGCAGCAGTAGCAGATTCAAACCAACAGCAACCAATTCCAAAATAGAAAACAACACTCCAATAAAGCCCGGAATGATTTGTAAACCCAACAGCAAAAATCAACACCAAAAAAGACTCAACTGAACTTGAAACAACTCTCTCTTTATACAGAAACAACTCTCTCTATATCCTTTTTCTGGTTTTAAAATCTTAGGTCTTTGCCCAATTTCTGGTTCTAAACTCTTGGTCTGACCACAAATCCCCTCTATTTCTGATTCTTTATCTGCTGAAAACTTAAAGGGAGATAGATTTTTGAGAGAGGTTTTTGATGGCTGAAAACTGTCTAAACCCCTCTCTTTTTCTGATTGTTCTGCCTCTCTTTCAACTCTTTTCCTTTCTTTTTTCGAACTCCTAATGTCTGCCCCCAACCAATGGAGACTTTCCTGGTTTTATAGAAAGGAATTCCCCTCTTTCCAGCCTGTTCGTCTCTCATTTAAAACTGAACTCCCCTCATGTTCTCTTTTCTGTTTTTCCACTCACAAACTATAGAAAGGTAACCCTCCCATCAGATTCTCCTGACAGCCCTCATCTTTAATATTAAAAGTGGTTTACCTTTAATTAAACCAAACAAAGTATAGGTAGCATGAATATGCCCTGACAGCACATGCTGTCAAGTTAATTTTAATCCATTAAAGGCTCCAATGCACATGCTGTCCACAAAAGTAGACAAACAGGGACAATAATCCTATATCAATTCGAATTGAACTCTAAAATCTATATCAAAACTAACAGCTATAACCAATCCTTAAGTGATTTTGATTCAACTAAACAGGCTAAACACAGTGCAATCAATTCTCAAAAGCCTCAGTAAACAAATCAACCGCATGAGTAAGATTAATACCATTCCAAACTGAAACTAATTGACGACATGTATCGAATCGACTGTGTGAATTACAACACGCACAAATCAATAGCAGATAACCAAACTTGAACAAGCACAGGTTATGATTTCATGTTGATAGGCACAGGGATTTGTGGAAAACTTAACTGATTGACAGAACTTATTCGACTCGATTACACAAACTGTAATTATACGTAATAAACATACAGAAACAAATTCGATCAAATAAAGATCTGGGTGAGATGGACAGAATAGTTGACACAATTGGAAACATATCAAACTTACATTCAAACATACGAACAAATAATAACAAAACAAACAACAGGGAATTAACAAAGAAAAGAAGAAGAAATACCTTAAAGGGTTAAAACTCAGGCTTCCCTGTCTCGGATTTTGAATCGAACCTCTTTTAGGGGTTGAACGGACTTTAATCGAAGTGTTCTCAACTGAGAACACTTCGATTAAGGTCTATTAGATCCCAAACATTTTGTTTAATTGGACAACAACTCAGTTTTTTTTGGATTTCTAGGGTTCTTAGGACGGATTTGGGACTCGGGGTTTTCTGGTTAGATTCGGACCAAACCAAACTTGGTTTGGTCACGAGGGAGGTCAGGGGGGCATCTGGTATGGATTTGGGGGGGTTTGGCATGGGTTGGGGTCCGGCTCGAATCTTCAAATAAAGATTCGAGACTGTGGGGGAAGATTCGAGACCTACGGTTAGTAGATCTGTGTTCAGGGGGTCGAGATGTACTAGGGGTGTTAGTCTGGGGGTCACCGGCGTTGTTTCTGCCGAGTTTACGGTGAGGGGAAAGGGAGGCGGCGCTAGGGTTCTAAGGGGGTGTCTGGGAAGGGGACGATGATGGGGAGGGGGGTGTGTTTGGAAATGAACGGGTAAGAGGGGTTTGGGGGTTTTGGGTATATGGAACGTGTCAATTAACTTGAGCCGTTAGATCCAATGATATCAAAGGCTTGGATTGATTGGTGAGGGACAGGACGGAGTCGTTTGGTGTAGAAATGGGGTCGTTTGGTTTTAATGAGGGGCTGGGTCGACCCGGGTAAGCAGGTCGGGTTAGGATTGTGAGACGAGAGCCGTTGGATTGATCCAGATCGAGTGGTTGTGATCTTTGATGGCGAAACGACGCAGTTTCAATATTATACTACGTCGTTTCGCATGCCTTTGAGGCCGGCTAGACTGGACCAGGTGGGGGTGAGATTTGGGCCTGGTTTGGGTCCAATTTGAATGGCCCAAATCTGTTTTATTCCTATTTTAAACTTATTTCTTTTCTTTTTCTCTTTTTTAATTGAAATCTGAATTTACAAAAATCCTAAAATTAAAATTATATCACAAGACATTAATTGATTCTTCTTCCCCTTTTTAGTAATAATTAACACACAATATCATATATTAATTAAACAAAAGTCAACCTTTAACGACAAAAAATGACAAAAATTAACAAAGATAATATTTTATGTGATTTTTATTCATTCAAAACCAAATACGATTTGATTAATTCCTAATAGTAGAACGATATCCTAAACTTACACACGACATATATTTTTTGTATTTTTGTTTGATAAAACTAAATAATCACAGACAAAACTACAAATAACTACCAAAAATGCCACGTAAATTCCAAAAATTGTACAACAAGACCATTTGTTCTATTTTTTGATTTCTTTTGGAGTAATTGTCGTGTAAACAAAAATCACGTGCTCACAGCTTGGTTGGGGGAGTTTTGCGATTCTCAAGATCCAAGGATAACTTCCTAGGCTCATAAGAATACGAGCCCATACCATGCAAAGCGTTTACACAGTCAACTCTCCCGGCATCATCATCAACATCCATGTTCAAGAGCACGGCCTCAAGTGGGTCCTCAACATTCACCATTGCACTTGTGTCATCCACTATCACCTCCGTGACAATGTCAACAAATGAGCACACCTCGGTGCTATTCGGTTGCCTCATAGATTTGCACACATGGAACACCACCTTTTCATCACCAACACGAAAGGTCAACTCTCCCGCTTTGACATCTACCAAAGCCTTTCCAGCAGCTAGGAAAGGTCTTCCAAGGATAATTGGCACCTCACAATCCAAGATAACGAAATAGGCCGGCAATATGAACTTATCAACATGAACAAGGACATCATCAATAATCCCCAAAGGCCGCTTCATTGACAGGTCCGCCATTTGAAGCCTCATAGAAGTTGGACGAGGTTGTCCGATTCACAAGGTCTTGAAGACCGAATATGGCATTAAATTGATACTTGCCCCCAAGTCACAAAGGGCTTTTGCAAAGTCGGCACTTCCAATGGTACATTGGATAGTGAATTCACCGGGGTCCTCAAGTTTCAGAGCCATAGAATGCACAATTGCGCTCACTTGATGGGTCATCTTGATTGTCTCACACTCGATTGATCTCTTTTTTGTAACCAAATCTTTCATTTTGCGTACCCCGGCATTTGCTCGAGTGCCTCCACCAAAGGCACATTGATAGTCAAACTCTTCATCATCTGTGAATTTCTTAAATTGGTTGTCACCTTTTTTCTTGGCCAACCGTTGAGGATAGGGCGGAGGAGACTGGGGTAAGGGTGCGTTGGCTTTGGGCACCACCGGCTCGGGCATATCAATCACGTGTTCCCTAGACGGGTTCACGGCCTCTTGTGTCTCCTCTTCAACCTCATGAATATCAATCCGCACATCATCTCTCACACTTGGTTCAACTACATCTTCAACCACCAAAGGCATTTCATTATCTCGTAACTCATCTTCATCCACCATAACTTGGTTTCCTCTTGAGGCATGCACATCACCACCTCTTCCACTTTGCATTGTCACCTTCATCACATGATTATTGTGCTCACCCTTGGGGTTTACTACCGTATCACTTGGTAGAGCACCCTTTGGGCGAGTATTTAAAGACTGAGAAATTTGGCCAAGTTGTACTTCCAAGTTACGAATAGAAGTGTTGTGGGAGGCCAATTGAGCTTCGGAGTCTTGGTTCTTCTTCATCATTTGCTCAAACATAACTTCAATTCTACCAAATTCATTTCCCGAAGAACTAGACCCTTGAGATTGAAACGGCGGCGGGTTGTTCGGTTGTTGAAACATCGGAGGCCTTTGAAAGCCTTGCCCCCGATTTCCTTGACCACCATTGTTATTCCACCCACCTTGCCCATTGTTGTTGTTCCAATTGTTGTTGTTGTTTCCGCTCCAATTCCCTTGATTACCCGAATTGTTGTTCCCCCAATTTCCTCCTTGGTTGTTGTTATTGTTCCAATTACCACCTTGTTGATTGCCCCAATTGCCTTGGGGTCTCCATTGTTGGTTCCCTTGATTACCTCTATTCCCTTGGTAGTGGTTGACGTATTGGACTTCCTCACTTTTATCATCATAGCATTCATTCGAATAGCCACCACCATTATCATAGTTATCAAAATTTCCTTGAGGTTGTTGCCCTCTTTGCCTCATTTTCATCATATTCACTCCTTCCATGGCGTTGACTTGGCGCGGGTTTTGAACTTGTTGTAACTGCGCTTTAGCCAACTGATTCATTGTTGTTGTAAGTTCGGCAATGGCTTGGCCATGATCATGTAACTCCTTATGCAAATGTATGACGTTAGGATCACCTTGAGGCACATTAGCCCGACTTTGCCATGCCGACGATGTGTCGGCCATCTCATCTAACACATCACAAGCTTCATTGTAAGGAAGCTTCATAAAATTTCCTCCCGCCAGTTGGTTCACAATACATTGGTTGGTTGTGTTGATGCCCCTATAGAATGTTTTTTGGATCATCACATCATTCATATCATTGTTAGGGCATTCTTTCACCATTGTTCTAAACCTCTCCCATATCTCGTGTAACGGTTCAGTCGGCTCTTGCTTGAAGGCTAGAATCTTGTCCCGTAGAGCCGCCATGTGACTTGGAGAGAAAAACTTAGCGATGAACTTGTCCGCCAACTCATCCCATGTAGTGATGGAATGATTGAGGAGCCTCTCCAACCAATCTAACGCCTTCCCCCGAAGTGAGAACGGGAAAAGTCGAAGTCTCAATGCATCCTCCAAAACATTTGTCTGCTTGCTACCCCAACAAGTATCCACGAAGCCCTTCAATTGTTTATAAGCATTCTGATCAGCGGCCCCCGTGAAATAACCTCGTTGTTCGAGAAAGGTGAGCATCACATTTGTAATCTGGAAGTTCCCCGCCCGAATTCGGGGAGGAACTATTGCACTTGCGTACCCTTGATTGGGTAGAACTCTTGGTGCCACTCTTGGTGGGGGTGGAGGAGGGTCTGGTATATTCTCATTTGCATTGGCATTTGCATTGGCATTTGCATTGGCATTTCATCCTCTCCTAGGAGCTTGAGGTAATACGTCTTCTTGTTCTAGATCCTCAACCTCCTCCCCTACGACCACGTTACCAAGAGGGTCATTTGCGTTTAAAGCCATGTGTACCTGAGTGAATTGACACAAATAAAATTAGTAAAAAGAAGGAAAGAGAAGCAAAACACAAAACTAGCTACACAAATAGTCAACACCGTAAGCTTCCCCGGCAACGGCGCCAAAAAGTGGTTGCAGCAAACTCAACCTCACACAACGGTAGGAAGAGCGGGCACTAAGACTTTTACCCGAATAGTGGTATCAGGGTCAATTTTCACAGGGAGCTTGGAATGAAGTTGCGTATTTGTTTAGACTAAGAATGCGTGTTTGCTCCTAATTGTACTTCTAACATTTTTTTGGGTTTTTGTTTAATAACTACTCTTATCAACTACAAGTTTAAGCTAATTTATGCTGAAGGGATATTTTCTAAGTTGTGATTAATATAGAGAAAGGCACTAGGGTCGTGGCATCACCTAGGTGGTTAACTAACGGGTAGAGACTACTAATAATAGATTGACATATTTGGGATCAATGTTATAACTGTTGCACAATTGTACCCACTCTCACACCTCTCGGTAGGGAGAGCGAATTTGCCCAATTGACTCTCTCGAGACCAATTGGGTAGGCCAATTAGACCAAGCAACTTGGGTTCAAGTAGGGTGATTACTCTCTCGAGGTTTAACCCGTTAATTGGGACTACCATTTCTCATGGGTCCACCCCAATTCCTCGTTGGGTCAATTTTGGGGTCATAGACTCTCTTTCTCAAGAAGAGTCAAGACCCACTAAGCTAGAATCAATGTTTGCAACCATCAATCCTTAATTAAACCATAAAATTAACCCAAATAACAAACACCCAATATCAATCTATCATTAAGAAGCAACACCCATTAATTACCCACACTAGGGTTGAGCCACAACCCTAGCTAATGGGTTTAGCTAGACATAATTAAAGAAGAAACTGAAGAAATAGAAGATGAAACAACCATATTAATTAATTAATAATGTTAAACTACAATAATCTATGATGAAACCAAGCTATAAATGCCCAAAATAGGCCAAAACATAAGTCTCATGAGTGCAGCAGCTATCAGATGTACCAAACTTCCCCTAAAAATGGTAAAATGTTCTATTTATAGTGGGCTGGAAAAACTGGACAAAAATGCCCCTGCGGGGTTAGTGCAGACCGCACAAAGTTGGCACGCGGCCGCACTAGGTTGCTTGACCTCTGAATCTTGCTCTCTGAAGATGGTGATGTGGACCACACAAAGTTGGAATGCGGCCGCATGAAGACTGGCGCGGACCGCACAAAGTTGTTGTGCGGCCGCATGAATGGTTTTGGCAGCTTCTCTGAACTTCACTGACGCGGACCGCGTGACCATAGAGTGCGGCCGCATGGAGAGGGCCGCAGGCCGCATGAAGTGGGATGCGGCCGCGTGGTTTGCTTTTAGAATATTACACTCTCTGAACTTCTTGGACGCGATCGCATAGCAATATTGTGCGGCCGCATGAGTGAGACGCGGGCAGCATGAAGTGGGACGCGGCCGCATGAGTTTGACTTGTAGTTTTACAGTCTCTGAACTTCTATGGTGCGGCCGCATGACATGATGGTGTGGTCCGCACCAAGTTCTGAATGTCCTTACTTTAATGATCTTTGACACTTGAGCAGGTTTTACTCCGATTTGAGTCGATCTTTGACGATTTGTCACTTTATAGCTCAAACCTGTAATCAAGCGCAATCTGTAAGCATTTTGGGACTATTTTGTAGCAAATTACACTCAAAGCGTAGGCAAGTATGGGTATAAAACATGTTAAAATCCTACTTATCAGTGACCCCTCCCCAGAACCTTACGCGTTCATGAGTGGAAGGACGCGTTCGCGAAGGGTCTCCCCCCTCAGCTTCACGTTCGCGTCTCAACCTTCGCATTCGCAATGAAGAAATTGGGCACCTGGGAATTTTGCCTTACGCATTCGCGAGTGGGTCCACGCGAACGCGAAGGGTAAAATCCCTGGGCACTGACAGCAGAAATCTGCAACATTTTCTAAGTCCGAAACCTTTCGAATCACACCCAAGCCCTCGGGGCTCCTAAGCAAACACAGGTACTTACTCAACAACATCATACAAACTTATCTGTGTGATCAAATCGCCAAAATAACATCATAAACAACGAATTAAACCTCAAAATCAAGGAAATATTTTGAAACTTCTTAAACCTCAACTTTTGCAAATTAGGTCCGAAACACATCAAACGACATCCGTTTTTCACCAAATTTTATAGAAATATCTTAAATCATATATATGACCTGTACCGGGCGCCGGAACCAAAATACGAGCCTGATACCATCATGTTCTAATCAAATTTCATTTCAAATTTTCTTAAACAATTTCAGAAAACAATTGTCTTTAAAAATTCATTTCTCGGGTTTGGGACCTCGAAATTTGATTCCGGGCATATACCCAAGTCCCATATTTTCGTACGGACCCTCCGGGACTGTCGAATCACGGGTCCGGGTCTGTTTACATAAAATATTGACCGAAGTCAAATTTTGCTCATTTTATTACCAAATTTTATCATTTTTCACAGAATTTCATATTTAAGCTTTCCGGCTATGCGCTCGGACTGCGCACGCAAATCGAGGCGAATCTAAATGAGGTTTTCAAGACCTCGAAAACACATAATTTAATTTAAATTCTCCATCTCTAAAACAACCGTTCGTCCTCGAACGGACAGAAGAAGGAAGTACCTGAGTCGAGGAAAAGATGAGGATAACGGCTCCGCATATCAGACTCGGACTCCCAGGTTGATGCCTTACGAGGCTGACCTCTCCACTGAACACGAATAGAAGGAAAACTCTTTGACCTCAACTGACGAACCTGCCAGTCTAGAATAGCTACCGGCTCCTCCTCATAAGATAAGTCCTTTTCCAACTGGACAGTGCCGAAATCTAACACGTGGGATGGGTCGTCGTGATACTTCCGAAGCATGGACACATGAAGCACTGGATGCACAGCTGATAAGCTTGGTGGCAATGCAAGTCTATAAGCCACCTCTTCCATTCGATCAAGAATCTCGAACGGACCAATGAATCTACGGCTAAGCTTGCCTTTCTTCCTGAATCTCATCATGCCCTTCATAGGCGACACTCAAAGCAATACCCGCTCACCGACCATAAAAGCCACCTTGCGATCTGCATAACTCTTTTGCCTGGACTGAGTTGTACGAAGCCTATCCTGAATAATCTTGACCTTATCCAAGGCCTCCTGAACCAAATCCATACCCAACAACCGAGCCTCTCCCGGCTCAAACTATCCAACCGGAGACCGACAACGCCTACCATATAAAGCCTAATAAGGAGCCATCTGGATACTCGATTGGTAGTTGTTGTTGTAGGCAAACTCTACTAAAGGCAAAAACTGATCCCATGAGCCTGCAAAGTCAATGACACACGCTCGAAGTATATCCTCTAAAATTTGAATAGTTCGCTCGGACTGCCCGTCCGTCTAAGGATGAAATGTTATACTCAACTCAATCTGAGTGCCCAACTGTCACTGAATTGCTCTCCAAAAACGCGAGGTAAACTGCGTACCTCGGTCCGAAATGATAGATACAGGTACACCATGAAGATGAACAATCTCCCGGATATAAATCTCAACTACCCTCTCAGATGAATAGGAGACTGCCACAGGAATGAAATGTGCTGACTTGGTCAGCCTATCAACAATAACTCATACTACGTCAAACTTCCTCCGAGTATGTGGGAGTCCAACAACGAAATCCATAGTGATCCGCTCCCGCTTCCACTCGGGAGGCTCAATCCTCTGAAACAAACCACCAGGCCTCTGATGCTCATACTTAACATGCTGACAATTCAAACACCGAGCCACATATGCAACAATATCCTTCTTCATTCTACACCACCAATAATGCTGTCGCAAATCCTGATACATCTTCGCGGCACCCGGATGAATAGAGTACCGGGATCTATGGGCCTCCTTTAAAATCAACTCTCGGAGCCCATCCATATTAGGCGGACATACTCGACCTTGCAACCTCAAAACTCCATCATCATCTAAGGTAACCTGCTTGGCACCTCCGTGCTGCACTGTGCTCCTCCCGGCTGCGAGAATATATCAAAATATCATCAATGAAGACTATCACGAACGAATCCAAATAAATCCTGGACACTCGGTTCATCAAATCCATAAAAGTTGTTGGGGCATTGGTCAACCCAAATGACATGACCAAGAACTCATAATGCCCGTACCGAGTGCGGAAAGCTATCTTAGGGACATCAGATGCCCTAATCCTCAACTGATGGTAGCCAGACCTCAAGTCAATCTTTGAAAATACCTTGGCACCCTAAAGATGATCAAACAAATCATCGATCCTCGGCAATGGATACTTATTCTTGATTGTAACCTTATTCAATTGTCGGTAATTAATACACATTCTCATCAACCCATCCTTCTTCTTAACAAACAACAGTGGCGCACCCTAAGGCGAAACACTGGGTCTAATGAAGCCCTTATCAAGCAAGTCTTACAATTGTTCCTTCAACTCTTTCAACTCAGGCGGGGCCATACGATACAGGGGAATAGAAATGGGCTGAGTGCCCGGAGCCAAATCAATGCAAAAGTCAATATCCCTGTCGGGTGGCATACCCGGCAGATCTGAAGGGAAAACCTCAGGAAATTCACGAACAACGGGCACAGAATCAATAGAGAGAACCTCAGCACTGGAATCATGAACATACACCAAATAGTCCAAACACCCCTTCTCGACCATATGTCGAGCCTTCACATACGAGACAAAACTATGGGTAGAATGACCAGGAGTCCCTCTCCACTCTAAATGAGGCATACCCGGTAAAGCTAAGGTCACAGTCTTGGCATGACAGTCCAAGATAACATGGTAAGGTGACAACCAGTCCATCCCCAATATGACATCGAAATCAACCATATCCAGAAGCAACATATCTACACGAGTCCCAAGACCCTCAATCACAACTATACAAGAGTGATGGACTCGATCTACCACAATAGAATCACCCATCGATGTAGACACATAAACAGTAACACTCAATGAATCACTAGGCATAACCAGGTATGGTGCAAAATAAGATGACACATACGAATACGTAGACCCTGGATCAAATAACACTAAAGCATCTCTATCACAAACCAGAACCGTACCTATAATAACTGCATCTGAAGCCTTAGCCTCGGGCCTAGCTGGAAGAGAATAACATCAGGGCTGGGCCCCACCACCCTGAACCACATCTCTAGGATGGCCTGTTGTTGGCTGGTCTCCACCTCTAGTACCTCTATCTCCACCTCTAGCACCTCTACCCCCACCTCTAGCTGGCTGGGCGGGTTGTGGAACACCTGGTGCCTGAACCATGGCACGGTAACCCTGATGTTGAGAGCTACTCGGTGCTCGAGGGCAATATCTAGCAATGTGACCCGTATCACCACAAGTGTAACAAGCCCTAGACTGCTGAGGCTGCTGACCCTATTGACCTAAATGACCACCTCGAAAACTCTGATGCGGCGATGCATGATGGGAGCTGGTGGTGCACTGTAAGACTGCTGATCAGAATAATGCATCTGAGAACCACGACCACCTAAAGTACCGTGAGAGACCTGAAGAGCTGACTGAAAGGGCCTAGGAGGATGGCCTCTACCATATGAATCTCTACCACCAGATGAGGTACCACTAAATCTTCCTGAATGATGGGGTCTCTTATCCGACCCATGACCACCTCCCTGCGACAGAACCGTCTCAACTCTGCGGGCCACATTGGCCGCCTCCTGGAAAGTAATCTCACTCCTAGCCTCCCTAGCCATCTGAAGACCTATTGGCTGAGTAATACCATTAATAAACCTCCTCACCCTCTCTCTCTCTCTCTCAATAGGAAGTATGACAAGAGCATGGCAATCTAAATCGAAGAACCTGGTCTCATACTGGGTAACCATCATGGAACCCTGATGAAGGCGCTGAAACTGCCTCCGATAGGCCTCTCTCTGAGTAACGGGGAGAAACTTCTCCAGAAATAGCTATGTAAACTGCTCCCAAGTCAAGGCTGGAGATTCGGCTGGCCTAGACAACCAATAATCCCTCCACCAAGTCTTGGCGGATCCAGACAAGCGGAATGTAGCAAAATCGACCCCATTAGTCTCAACAATACCCATGTTCCTGAGAACCTCGTGGTAGTTGTCTAGATAATAACATAGTCGCTCCATCACCGGTCTGAGCTACCACACCCGGCTGAACTGCTCCAACTGGCTGAACCGCTAGAGTCTGAATCTGGGGAGCTACCGGCTCTGGAGTGCGAGTAGCAGGAGTCTAGACCCCTCCTCCGGCCTGAGAGATGGCTGGTGCTACAGGAAGCAAGCTTGCTCGGGTGACACTCTCCATGAGGCCCACCAATCGGACCAGAGCGTCCTAAAGAACTAGGGTAGCAATAAACCCCTCTGGGACCTGAGCTGGGCCCACCGGAGCTGCTGGGGCAGGAACATTGTCATCAAAATCAACCTGAGGCTCCGCCACTGGTGCTGCTGCTCGGGGTTGAGCTCTGCCCCTACCTCGGCCTCTAGCACGGCCTCGGCCTCTCCCTCTTCCCTCGTGGGAGCTGCTTCTGGGGGCTCGAGCTGTTGAGCAGTGGATGAGTAAGCGCGTGTTCTCGCCATCTGCGAAAGAACAGAGTAGAAATTCAATTAGTATTGGGAAATATAAATGCACGACAAGAAAGAACAAATGTGAAGTTTTTCCTAACTCTGTAGCCTCTGAGGATAAATACAGACGTCTTCGTACCGATCCCTCAGACTCTACTAAGCTTGTCTGTGAACTGTGAGACCTATGTAACCTAGATCTCTAATACCAACTTGTCACGACCCGGATTTCCCAACCTCGGGAGTCGTGATGGTGCCTACTAATGGGAGCTAGGCAAGCCAAACCTTTACTACTTGCTACACTATCATATTGCTTCTTTTTAACAAACACAAGGCAATATTATGATAACAATGGGATTTTAAGAAATTAAGCGAAAGTCAACAATTATATATATTAAGGCTATGTCTATTACAACTTTTAAAAAACTCAATACCCCAAAACCTAGTGTCATAGTGTCACAGACTATCTAAGAGTTACTACAACCAAGGTCTGAATAGAATACAATACATTGTTACTAAACAAAAGAAGAAGAAACAGAGAAAGGGGATAGATGGGGACGCCAGGGCCTGCGGACGCCTGTAGGTCTACCTTGGGTCTCCGGGTGGACCGAAGGAAGCCCTCCAACTACTGTCCGAAAGCTGCTCCTGGATCTGCACACAGTGCAGAGTGTAGTATCAGCACAACCGACCCCATGTGCTGGTAAGTGTCCAGCCTAACCTCGGCGAAGTAGTGACGAGGCTAGGACCAGACTACCAAATAAACTTGTGTAGTTTAAATATATATATACAGCGGAAAAGAAATACAGAAAATAACCAGTCAATATGGGAGGGGGAAACATGTTGTGGGGGAGATAACAGTTCTGAATAGAAAGCACCAAGTAAGGAAAGAAACAACATAACTCAAATATCAACAAAGAATTAGAAATCAACAATTTGCACGGCATAACCCTTCGTGCTTTTACTCTCGTCCTCACCAAATCAATCATATAATAAATATGTGCACGGCATCACCCTTCGTGCTTTTACTCTCTTTCCTCACCATATAATCAATGAAAATCGGTATGGAATGGTACATCGTACGGCACGACATCACCCTTCGTGCTTTACACTCTTTCCTCACAATAGCAAATAATGCACGGCATCACCCTTCGTGCTTTACACTCTTTCCTCACAATAGCAAACAATGCACGGCATCACCCTTTGTGTTTTACACTCTTTCGTCACAATAGCAAACAATGCATGGCATCACCCTTCGTGCTTTAACACTCTTCCTCACCCAAACAACAACCACAAACAAAGGGGCAAGGAAATAAACAAAATAATAATAATAGAAATCCCGACAAGGGAACAACAGTTAAATAATTAAATCCCGGCAAGGGAACAACATCAATAATCTCAACATCCCGGCAAGGAAGATAATCAACAAAGCAACAAAAGAGTTCAATCATCTCATATACTTTCACAATTTGTAATATAACTTGAGTCAATGCTCCTCGTTGTTCAAGTTCACAATTCTTTCCACAAGCTTTTCACAACAAATAGAAATCATCACCAAGGCATGAAAAATATAACGAAATCATGATATTCACAATATAAAGACTCACGATCATGCTAGACACCAACGTATAGATACTCCTCACCATGCCTATACGTCGTACTCAACAATTATCACGAAGTAAATATGACTCAACTCCTAATCCCTCAAGCTAAGGTTTAACCAAACACTTACCTCAAGCTTCCACGGCAAACTCAATCCTCAAGCACCGCTTTTCCTTTCAAATCTGGCTCCAACTCAATCGTATCTATACACAATTGACTTAATAACATCAATAAATGCTAAACAATCCAATTCCAATGCCTAATTATAGCTTTCTAAACATTCTTCCAAAAATTCCAAAAATCGACCTCGGGCCCGCTTGGTCAAAACATGAGGTTCGAACCAAATTCCAATCACCCATTCACCCATGAGCCCGAATATATAATTAGTTCCCAAATTTGACCCTAAAACAAGGTCTAAATCACAATTAGTCAAAAAGCTCTAACTCTACCCAAACCCCTAATTTTCTACCCTTAATCACATGTTTTAGGCCTAGAAATCTAGTGGGTGTTGATGAAAATGGAAGAAAACAAGTTAAATATTACTTACCCAAGAGTTTTTGGTGAAGTAATGCTCCACGAATCGTCCAAGAGCTTTGGAGAAGAAGGAGTTTGTGGAATTTTGGTAAAATCCCATAATGGGTTCTGTTTTTGGTCTTTTAAATCACTGGGCAAAAATGCCCTTCGCGATCGTGATAGACCTTTCGCGTTCACGATGGGTCAGGCTGGTTAAGCCTTCGCGTTCGCGGAGCTTTGGCTCCTCAAGCCTACGCATTCGCGGAGCTTTGGTTGCGTTCGCGATGCACAAATGGTGACCCCTCCCCAGAACCTTACGCGTTCGCGAGTGGAAGGATGTGTTCGCGAAGGGTCTCCCCCCTCAGCTTCGCGTCTCAACCTTCGTGTTCGCGAAGAAGAAATTGGGCACCTGGGAATTTTGTATTACGCGTTCGCGAGTGGGTCCACGCAAACGCGAAGGGTAAAATCCCTGGGCACTGACAGCAGAAATCTTCAACATTTTGTAAGTCTGAAACACATCCGAATCACACCCGAGCCCTCAGGGCTCCTAACCAAACACACGTACTAACTCAACAACATCATAAGAACTTATCCGTGCGATCAAATCGCCAAAATAACATCATAAACAACGAATTAAACCTCAAAATCAAGGAAATATTTCGAAACTTCTTAAACCTCCGTTTTCACCAAATTTTACAGAAATATCTTAAATCATATATAGGACCTGTACCGCGTGCTGGAACCAAATACAGGTCCGATACCGTCATGTTCTAATCAAATTTCATTTTAAATTTCCTTAAACAATTTCAGAAAATAATTTTCTTTAAAAATTATTTCTCGGGCTTGGGACCTCAGAATTCGATTCCGGGAATAAGCCCAAGTCCCATATTTTCCTGCGGACCCTCTGATAATAGGTGAATTGGACTATAATTAGGCCCTAAAGAACCACCTTCTTGTATAGTTTTTGTGGTAAAAAGTGATAACAAAATGCTCTGATTAGTGTTTTTCATGCTTTGCAGGCTATATACAATAAAAGAAGTCTATGGAGTACTTTTGGGATCAATTATGGAGAAAAAGAGGTCAATAGTACAATATCCGCTAAGTGCACCACGCGAAGGCAGCAAAAACCAAAACTGGAGATGGACTGCCGCGGTCCCGGCGTAACCGCGGTCGGACCGCGGCAGAAGGCTGTTACGGATTCTGAGAGGCTAGGTAGCCGCGGTCCTGGCATAACCACGGTAGGACCGCGATTGGAAGCGAAAAATTGAGGGACTAAAGTGCAAAATACGGGATTTTTAGCCCAAAACCCTATATTAAACAATAGAACTCGTACAAGGGAGGCATGTAATGTTTTAAAAAGTACTTTGGCAAGAGAAACAAGTGTGAGAGATCACCCAAAACATCATATTTTATTTTTCTTGCAATTTTGATCATGAATATTTTCATAGTTTATTTACCCATTGTCATGAGTAGCTAAATCTTTTGTCTATGGTTTTGATGGAACCTATTGAAGGATGAACTTCTTGATTATGTTAATATAGTTTGCCAGTTTAATCTCTATTTGTTCAACTATGTGTTTGTTGTAGTTAATTGACAGGATCCTCAATTAGCTGTACCTATTTAGTATGCATAACTCGGGAGAGAGTGCATATTTAGGTAATTATTGAACAACATCACTCCCAAAGTATAAGAGGGATCTATAACTGCGGGTTTAAAGGCGGGATTAGGAATAACGAGGTCTTGGGTGCAATCTAAAGTAAACTGTAATAAACAAAGCCAGCTAACGTATCTCGGGAGAGTGCGTCTAGTAAATTATCGTGATTACTCAGGAGAGATTCACGGTAAAAAGAGTGTTCATGGTTGATAGAGATGTGTTGGTAAATCTATATGAAACATAAACAAAAGGGATTCCATCAATAGGGGAAATCACTACCTTAGAACCTTTTTATTATTGTTCATAACTTAAGCTTATTTAGTTTACAACTGTTTATTGACTTTCAATCTTAGTTATTAAATATACCATCAACTGTTATTCACAACGTTTGAGGAAGTTGATTCTAAAGAATTTAGTAAGTCCAACGAAAGTAATTGATAGGTTAATTCTCTGTGGATTCGACTCTGGGCATAAATACTCATGTTATATTTGCAACGTCCGCATTGTCCTTTTATAAGGCATAGTTGGGCTAGATCAAATTTTGGCACCGTTGCCGGGGACTTTAACGGTGTTATCAATTACAATTGAAAGAAGTACAAAAATTCTTAATGTAGTCATTTTTCTCTATACCCAATTTTTACATTGAAATTTTAACGTTTGTTGACTTGGTGCATGCCTAGAAACTCATCGAGATCTCGTGAAGTATTTGAAGCATTATCATATCCAGAGAAAGTTTTCAAGGCCTTGAATCGGGCTAATCAGAAAAACGAACAACAACTAACACCTGCACAATTCGAAACAATCATGGGGGATCATGAGGAAAACCCAGCGGTACCAATAGTGCTAGAGGCTGCTCTCTATGACTGGGCACAACCCACAACTGAAAATCTATCCACAACCATTGTAGTTCCGCAGATACAGGCTGAGTCATTCCAAATTACGAATAACATGCTGCACTTGTTGCAAAACAAGGGACTATTTTCGGAGTCGCAAGTCGAAGATCCTCAGCAGCACTTGAAGAACTTCCTCTCTATCTGCAAAACCCAAAGGCAGCCCAACGTAACTCCTGAAGCAATCAAGCTGTTATTGTTTCCATTATCATTGACAGGAGCTGCCCAGACTTGGCTAAACTCACTTCCCATAAATTCTATAACAACATGGGATGAGTTAGTCAGGCAATTCCATAACAAGTTCCACCCACCTAATAAGACTGCTCAACAAATTGATGAAATTTTGAGTTTTAAACAGAGACCAATGGAGACACTGCATGAAACATGGGAGCGCTTTAAAGGGATGCTGGTTATATGCCCGCACCATGGTATTCCAGATTTGATGTTGGGGCAGCGGTTTTACATGGGATTGTCAGATAGCGTGAAGACCATTGTTGATGCTTCAGCTGGTGGAGCATTTTTGAGCAAAACATGGAGAGAAGGCCAGAGTCTGCTTAACAAGATGGCACAAAATTCGGGATGGACAACCAGGAATGCACCGATCACTCCAGTGGTTTACTCAGTTCCTTTAGATCCATCCAACTCTATGGCTGAAAATATGGCCACCTTATTGACACAGATGAGTATACTCACCAAAAAGGTAGAAGAGTCAGGGCAGAAGCAGCAGGTACACATCGTAGATACTACCAATGGGGGCTTGTGCGCATCTTGCATTAGTCAGCCAATCGGTAACCAATGGAATGCAGAACATGATCATCACCACTACCCTGAAGACATGAATTATGTGTCTAATTATGGAGGCCAGAGACAAGGTGGTCAAAATTGGGGCCATCAAAATCAGCAATACAGGCCAGTCCATCCACAGTTCAACAATGGAAATATGGGAGGTATGAGACCCCCTAACAATATGGCACCTCACCCAAGGCCACAGGGATATAATAATCAGAATCAGCAGCAGGGGTATCACCCTCCTCAGCAGCAGCATGGTGGAAGGCATGAAGATGGGTTTGCTAGACTTGAGGCAATGATGCAGCAGGTTATTGGGTCTAATGCAAAGATTAATGAGAGAGTGGATGCACATGATGCAGCAATCAAGAATATTGAAGTGCAGGTGGGCCAAATTTCTCTGTCTCTGAATAATCGTCCTCATGGGACACTACCTGCAGACACCCAGATAAATCCAAAAGATCAAGGCCCAAAGCAGTTGATGGCTGTAAGTCTACGTAATGGCAGAGATCTGGATGTAGTGCAAGAGAGGGCTCGAGAAACTAGACAAGCTGAGACACTTATGCCAGTGCCCATTGAGCTGGATGAGTCAACGAAACTAACGGAGGTGCCAGTCCAGCCTGCCCAGGAATAAAATAGCATCCAGAATGCGACCGAGAAATAAGCTGAGATAGTCCAAGAACCAGTAGTTGATGTAGCAGCTGATAAGGATCAATCCCAGTTGATTGGGAAGAAGAGACCTCCTGCACCTTTCCCTCAGAGGCTGGCTAAGTACCAAAAGGAGGAACAATACAAGAAGTTCTTCGAAATGCTGAAACAAATCCAGGTAAACATATCATTGATTGAAGCTTTAAAGGAGATGCCTGGGTATGCAAAAATGATGAAGGACTTGATGTCCCGAAAGTTTGATTTCCAAGACTTGGCCACAGTTACTCTTACTCAGACATGTAGTGCAGTGGTCACTAGACCAATTGTAGAAAAGCTGTCATGTAGCCTCCTGATTATAAATGTGGCGCGCTACACATCCATAATCAAGACTCTACTAGACACGGCTCATAGACAACCCCTAGGATAGACTTGCTCTGATACCAAGTTTGTCACGACCCAAACTGAAGGGCCATGACTAGCACCCGACCACACTTGCCGAGCACCAACGTACATTTCATCTAACCTTCATTATTATCTTTTAGGGCTGACGAGATCAATATAAATGGTAGACCTAGATCATGGACAACCAGCAATAAAATATGACGGCATGAACATACATAGCAGGGGATGACCAGACAATCAAGAAACTACATATAAGGTATGAGCTACCACGCTACTATGAAAGACTATACAACAAAAACTAGCCGACAAGGCATACCAAACTATACATGAGCCGACACCTGTCTATGAGCCTCTAAAAGAACATAAGTGTTGCAACATAGCCGGAACAGGGCCCCGACATACCCATAATGTCTATAACAAAAATTGCATACCAAGACCAAGGCAAGTCCGGAGAAGGGATCTCGCCAATCACCGCTGAACTGGACAGTCTACTGTGGTGGGGGAGCTGCACCTGCCTGTCTATCAGGACCTGCAGCACGACATGCAGCGTCCACAAATAAAAGGACGTCAGTACGAATAAAGTACTGAGTATGTAAGGCAAGGAACCATAAATACGATCAGTAATGTAAGCAAGGATAGAGAATATACAACCTGTAACATCTTAGTACCTCTGAGGGCTACTTACATGAAATGCATGATACATATGTATAAATACATAAACCTTTAAAGCATTCGCCTCTGTGGGCATCATCATCATCATATCGTACCCGGCCATAATAGGCTCGGTAGAATCGTACCCGGCCACGTGGAGCTCGGTAAAACCCAACTGATCAGTGGTTGCACAATAGGTGCCGTACCCGGCCAACTATAGCGTGGCTCGGTAGAGTAAAATAGATACATATATATAATGCATGCTCGACTCATGGAATCACATTCTAAACCTTTCGGAGTGACGTAAGGTCGGTATCCTCTGTACACGTTATTAGGACTAACTCTTCACTATGAACCTTATAAGAATCAGGAAGTACCAACAACATTGATAACATAAGAATAAGAGAAGCAACATTAACATCAATCGTTCCATAAGAGGGAAAACAATGTAAGTACTGCTAGCTTCTAAGAGTAGAGTATCTTGGAAGCTCGTTCATTACATTATGTACAATCGGAGTCGTGCAAAAGAAGGAAAGGGATAGCCTCACATACCTTGTATATACTGCCCCAATCTCAAGCTATGCAATTGTCAAAACTCCTTAGTCTACAATAAGAGAAACGATACTATCGTTATCATTTAAGCGTCATAACTATTATGTATCGACCACAACCTATTTTACGATGAAACGGACAGCACCTCCCCTATATATATGACCTCACACCATTCAAAACAGTCACCAAACAGCCCAAACAACATCAATAATAAACATATTGAGCCTCCCAAAATAGTCCACACACAGCCTAATCACTCCATACATACGACGACCACCGTAGTCGTGTCAAACAACCTGGAAATGTTACGAATAACTATCAGCCCATAACCCTACATATATATGGTGTTTCTCCACACCCTTCCTCCTCCAAAACTCCACAAGATAGTAGTAAAATACGCAGCCCAACAACAACGCAAAACAGTCCACAAAACAATAACATTACTACCAAGCCTTTCGATATATATCTCACAAGTTCTAGCTTCAATGGCTTAGCCGCAACTTGGATAATCTTAAATACATATAGAGTAAGAGGTTCCTTACCTTTATACAGAAAGAACAACTCCAATTTGACCTTAAATTTCCATGAAATATCCCTCCAATGCTGCCACAACAACAAAAAAGCGAAACTAGCGATCAATTAGTGTTTTTCGGCACTAGAATCACTTTAGAAGGCTTGAAATCACCTAGGATTGATATTAAGAACATGAGGGAGTATTTACAGAACATAAACCCTTTAAAACAACCTCCCACACGAGCTGGAACGACACAAAAATGAGCAACAACAAGAAGAACAAGAGACTTACTAGCGCCACGGAATTCCCGACACTTGATTTGTGTTGTTTGCCCTTTTTTTGGGTCTTGAATCTTGAGAGAACCTTGAGATGATGTTCCTAGGGTTCTAAGGTCTGAAAATAGTGAGAAGAAATGACTTAAAGCGGGTTGGAGGCATCCTATATAGGTCCAAATATCTTAAACCGCCTTAGTGGGCCCCATAGAGAGGTGCTTGGCGCAGTCTCGCAAAAACGTGAATATCTCTCTACTCCGAGATCGTATCGATGAACGGTTTAATGCGTTGGAAACTAGACTCATAGATCTTTAATTTGGTTGGTAGATCACCCCGTAATTCCTTGTAAATTATGAGAAAAGATTAGAAACATTTGACCTAATGTTTAAGTAAAATTATGAACCTAAGTTGCGACAACTTTTGTCGACTTTTGTTTCATAACTCGTTTGACTTCAAGACTTATGATACGGATATTATATGATTAAAATACCTTAATAAATGACCTCTTGAGTGTATTAAGCACCGCTAGATTACCTGAAAATACGAGTTACAACATCCTTGATTCGTTTAACTTCTAATACTGGTTAATCACCCTTATACACTCTTGTATCACTTAAGACCAATAGGATTGACTTCTTATCATCTCAAAGATAATTCCTTCTTGGATTTATGTTAACTAATATATGGCATGAACTAACACATGTGGATATGGGTTGTAACACCCTCCCCCCTTAGGAACATTCGTCCTCGAATGTAAGGGTTTATGGGGAGTTTAAATCATCGTGGATTCCAATGGAAATTTCCGATCAATTTTCCCCTATAAAATGGTCACTAGCAAAACTTGCAAGTAATTAAGCCCAACATATGGCTTCACAAGGCTACACAAAGCATTATGCGTATTTACATTATCTACATATCACCATTTTGTATTAAGGAGGAGTATTCTCAAATTATTGCTTACCTCATAGAGCCGTTTCACCTTCCAATGTATCCTGTCTTCCACCAGCATCCTTGTTATCTTCATTCTGGAATAAGTAAGGGTATTTAGACTTCATCTCCTCTTCTGCTTCCCATGTCATTTCTTCCATATTTTTGTTCCTCCACAATACTTTGACGGAAGCTACATCTTTTGTTCTCAGCTTGCGGACTTGCCGATCTAATATCGCCACTGGCACTTCTTCATATGATAGGTCCTCTGTAACTTGTACATCTTTGATAGGGACGACTCGAGAAGGGTCTCCAATACATTTTCTCAACATAGATACATGGAATACCGGGTGGACAAATTCCAATTCGGATGGCAATTCTAACTCATAAGCAACCTGTCCAATTCGTCGAAGAATTTTATACGGCCCGATATACCTTGGACTCAGCTTACCTTTCTTCCCAAAACGCATAATACCCTTCATTGGTGAGATCCTCAGGAAAACCCAATCACCAACCTCAAACTCTAGATCACGACGTCGGACATCAGAATAAGATTTTTGCCTGCTTTGTGCCGTCCTCAATCGCTCCTGTATCACTTTCACCTTCTCAATAGCTTGGTGAATCAAATCTGGCCCATATAATTCTGTTTCACCGACTTCGAACCATCCAACTGGTGATCTACATCTCCTCCCGTATAGTGCCTCGTATGGGGCCATTTTAATACTGGAATGGTAGCTATTGTTATAGGCGAATTCTATGAGTGGAAGATGATCATCCCAATTCCCCTTAAAATCTAGAACACATGCTCGTAGCATATCTTCCAGTGTCTGAATGGTACGTTCAGCCTGTCCGTCAGTCTGCGGATGAAATGCAGTGCTGAGATTTACCTGTGTGCCTAAACCCTTCTGGAAAGACCTCCAAAAGTTAGCCGTAAATTGAGCTCCTCGGTCTGATATAATAGATATGGGCACACCATGAAGCCTAACAATCTCCTTGATATACAACTTCGCATAATCTTCAGCCGTGTAAGTTGTCTTCACTGGCAGAAAATGGGCACATTTTGTAAGTCGATCAATTATCACCCAGATGGAGTCAAACTTATGATAAGAGCGAGGTAATCCAATAATGAAGTCCATATTAATCACCTCCCACTTCCAGGTCGGAATCTCTATATTTTGAAGCAATCCACCGGGTTTCTGATGTTCTATCTTTACTTGTTGACAATTGGGACACTGGGCTACAAATTCTGCAATAGACTTCTTCATATTATCCCACCAATACTGCTCCTTGACATCATGATACATCTTTGTCGAGCCGGGATGGATGGAATATCGGGATTGATGAATCTCATTCATAATCTTCTCTCGCAACCCTGCCACATTAGGCACACACAATCGGCTCTGGTATCTCAGTGCCCCGTCTTTTCCGATCCCAAAAGCCATACTTTTACACTGTTGAATGCTTTCTCTTAATCGTACTAAGATAGGATCTTCATATTGTCGTGCTTTTACCTCGGCTACCAAAGATGATTCTGATGTATTCTGTACAGTAACACCTCCGTCATCAGAGTCTAACAATCTGATTCTCATATTGGCTAGCTGATGAAGCTCTTTAATCAACCCCCATCTACCTGCCTCAATATGTACTAAGCTTCCCATTGATTTACGGCTGAGAGCGTCTGCCACAACATTGGCTTTACCGGGATGATACAATATCTCGACGTCGTAGTCTTTCAATAATTCAAGCCACCTACGCTGCCTCAAATTCAACTCTTTCTGCTTGAAGATGTATTGTAAACTCTTGTGATCTGTGTAGATGTCAACATGGACGCCGTATAAGTAGTGCCGCCATATCTTCAAAGCATATATTACTGCAGCCAATTCCAAATCATGGGTTGGATAATTCTTTTCATGCTTCTTCAATTGTCTTGATGCATAAGCAATCACATTCCCATGCTGCATCAATACGCACCCCAAACCTATACCTGAGGCATCACAATATACCACATAACCTTTTGTTCCTTCAGGAAGAGTGAGCACTGGTGCAGATGTCAATCGATTCTTCAGCTCCTGAAAACTACGTTCACAAGTGTCAGACCACTGGAATTTGGTAGCTTTTTGTGTTAACTTAGTCAATGGTGATGATATAGAGGAAAATCCTTCTACAAACCGCCTATAATATCCTGCTAGCCCTAGGAAGCTGCGGACTTCTGATGGTGTTGTAGGTCTCGGCCAATTCTTTACTGCATCGATCTTCTGAGTGTCGACACTAATACCCTCATCAGATATCACATGGCCAAGGAATGCTACTGAGTTCAGCCAGAATTCACATTTGGAGAGCTTAGCATATAACTTACGATCCTGAAGCGTCTGTAATACTATCCGCAAGTGGCCCGCATGTTCCGCCTCCGAACGAGAATACACTAGAATGTCATCAATGAATACAATCACGAACACATCAAGATAGGGCCTGAATATAGTATTCATGAGATCCATAAAAGCTGCTGGGGCATTTGTTAGCCCGAACGACATCACCAAGAACTCAAAGTGCCCATATCTTGTCCGGAAGGCCGTCTTTGGAATATCCTTCTCCCTAACCCTCACCTGATGATACCCTGAACGTAAATCAATCTTAGAGAAATACTTGGCACCCTGGAGTTGGTCAAACAGGTCATCAATTCTTGGAAGTGGATACTTGTTCTTTATAGTAGACTTATTCAACTGTCGATAGTCGATACACATCCGTAACGACCCGTCTTTCTTCCGCACGAATAGGACTGGTGCACCCCAAGGTGAAGTGCTAGGCCTAATAAAGCCCTTATCCAGCAAGTCCTTCAACTGCACCTTCAACTCTCGCAACTCTGTCGGGGCCATTCTGTATGGAGGAATAGAGATCGGTTGAGTGTCAGGCAACACATCAATGCTAAACTCAATCTCCCTTTCAGGAGGAAGGCCTGGGAGTTCATCTGGGAAAACATCTGGGAATTCGTTGACCACAGGGATTGATTGTAAAGTAGGCGGTTTCGCCTCCGCATCCCTAACGCGAACGAGATGATAAATGTAACCTTTTGAGATCATTTTCCTTGCCTTAAGATAGGAAATAAACCTACCTTTCGGTGTAGCAATGTTCCCTTTCCATTCAATGACGGGTTCACCCGGAAATTGGAACCTAACCATCTTCGTACGACAGTCAACATTTGCATAGCATGAGGCCAACCAGTCCATTCCCATTATCACATCAAAATCAACCATTTCTAACTCAAATAAATTTGCCGAGGTTTGACGACTACAAATCATCACAGTGCAACCTCTATATACCCTTCTAGCAATCACAGAATCTCCTATCGGAGTAGATACCGCGAGGGGTTTACTTATCAATTCAGGTTCAATGCCAAACTTATTAGCCACAAAGGGTGTAACATATGATAATGTAGATCCCGGATCAATCAGCGCATATACATCATAAGAAAACACAGATATAATACCTGTAACAACATCTGGAGACGACTCGAGATCCTGTCGACCTACTAGAGCATAGGTTCGATTTTGAGCACCACTCGAACTCGGCACTGCACCTCTACCCCTACCACGACCTGTCGACTGCTGAAAACCCCGTGCTGGAGGTCGAACTGATGAGGAAGAACCAGACACAGATCCAGTCGGCTGAGCCATACCATCACCTCCTCTATTAGGACAATCCCGCATCATATGGCCAGGCTGCCCGCACGAATAGCATGCATCAGAACCTCGACGACACAGTCCAAAGTGGGCCTTGCCGCACTGATCACAATGTGGTGTTGGGGGTCTCATCTGACTAGTATCCCTGTGATGTTGCGAGCCAGATGCCCGCGAACTCTGACCTGGACCAGAATAGGATCGATCATATCGAGGCCTCTGAAACTGTGGAGGAGCACTAGCTACAGGTGGCGCCGAACTCCTCGAAAACTGTGGCCTGATGCGGCCTCTGAAGTCATCAGAATACCCTGCAAATCTCGCCCTCTTATGCTGGCCTCTATCCTGCTCCCTAACTGCCCTCTGCTGGCGCTTACGATCCTCTAGGGTCTGGGCATAAGCTTGAATACGGGAAATATCCATGCCCTCCACCAAGGAGGCTGTCGTACACTCATTTATCAGATGTGGTCCCAACCCATTCACGAACATATGCACCCTATCACTCATCTCGGCCACCATATGGGGAGCATACCTTGCCAAAGAATCAAACTGCATACTGTACTCTCGCACACTCATATTACCTTGTCTAAGGTTCAAGAACTTATCAGCTCTAGCTCGTCGTATCTCAACTGGCAAGTAGTGACGAAGAAAGGCCTCAGAAAATTCCTTCCACACAGCTGGAGGAGGGTTCGGACCCCTGGATCTCTCCCAACTATCATACCAGAGAACCGCTAAATCCCGTAGCCGATAAGAAGCCAACTCTACTGCCTCTGTATCACTAACATGCATAACCCGAAGTGTACGATGAACCTGGTCAATAAAAGTCTGTGGGTCCTCCTTGGGGTCTGATCCGGTAAACACTGGAGGGTCTAAATTAATAAAATCACGAACTCTTGTACTAACTGGTTTCTCAGCAGCACCTGTATTCTGCCTCTGAGCCTGAGCAGCTACCAAGCTAGTCAATAACTGCAAAGCACTCCGCATATCCTGGTCTGGAGTGTCAGACGGAGGAACTGGAGGCGCTGGGTGCCTTCTAATATCCTCTGGAGGAGATGGAGTAGATGAGGTATGAGAGGGCATCTCACTTTGAGCCTCACTTTGTCCTGCTCTGACTTGGGGCACCTGACTGGTACCCTCTCCCGCTGCTGTATCAAGCCGTCTACTAATCGTTTGCTTCCTAGTCGAAGGCATCACTGGAAAAAAAACAAGGTGAATATTAGAGACGAACACTTACGACTCAACTCTACGCACGATCTAGATTCAGGAAGAAGGTAACAACCCTAGATGTCATGTAGCCTCCTGATTATAAATGTGGCGCGCTACACATCCATAATCAAGACTCTACTAGACACGGCTCATAGACAACCCCTAGGACAGACTTGCTCTGATACCAAGTTTGTCACGACCCAAACTGAAGGGCCATGACTAGCACCCGACCACACTTGCCGAGCACCAACGTACATTTCATCTAACCTTCATTATTATCTTTTAGGGCTGACGAGATCAATATAAATGGTAGACCTAGATCATGGACAACCAGCAATAAAATATGACGGCATGAACATACATAGCAGGGGATGACCAGACAATCAAGAAACTACATATAAGGTATGAGCTACCACGCTACTATGAAAGACTATACAACAAAAACTAGCCGACAAGGCATACCAAACTATACATGAGCCGACACCTGTCTATGAGCCTCTAAAAGAACATAAGTGTTGCAACATAGCCGGAACAGGGCCCCGACATACCCATAATGTCTATAACAAAAATTGCATACCAAGACCAAGGCAAGTCCGGAGAAGGGATCTCGCCAATCACCGCTGAACTGGACAGTCTACTGTGGTGGGGGAGCTGCACCTGCCTGTCTATCAGGACCTGCAGCACGACATGCAGCGTCCACAAATAAAAGGACGTCAGTACGAATAAAGTACTGAGTATGTAAGGCAAGGAACCATAAATACGATCAGTAATGTAAGCAAGGATAGAGAATATACAACCTGTAACATCTTAGTACCTCTGAGGGCTACTTACATGAAATGCATGATACATATGTATAAATACATAAACCTTTAAAGCATTCGCCTCTGTGGGCATCATCATCATCATATCGTACCCGGCCATAATAGGCTCGGTAAAAAAATACATACCCAGCCATAATAGGCTCGGTAGAATCGTACCCGGCCACGTGGAGCTCGGTAAAACCCAACTGATCAGTGGTTGCACAATAGGTGTCGTACCCGGCCAACTATAGCGTGGCTCGGTAGAGTAAAATAGATACATATATATAATGCATGCTCGACTCATGGAATCACATTCTAAACCTTTCGGAGTGACGTAAGGTCGGTATCCTCTATACACGTTATTAGGACTAACTCTTCACTATGAACCTTATAAGAATCAGGAAGTACCAACAACATTGATAACATAAGAATAAGAGAAGCAACATTAACATCAATCGTTCCATAAGAGGGAAAACAATGTAAGTACTGCTAGCTTCTAAGAGTAGAGTATCTTGGAAGCTCGTTCATTACATTATGTACAATCGGAGTCGTGCAAAAGAAGGAAAGGGATAGCCTCACATACCTTGTATATACTGCCCCAATCTCAAGCTATGCAATTGTCAAAACTCCTTAGTCTACAATAAGAGAAACGATACTATCGTTATCATTTAAGCGTCATAACTATTATGTATCGACCACAACCTATTTTACGATGAAACGGACAGCACCTCCCCTATATATATGACCTCACACCATTCAAAACAGTCACCAAACAGCCCAAACAACATCAATAATAAACATATTGAGCCTCCCAAAATAGTCCACACACAGCCTAATCACTCCATACATACGACGACCACCGTAGTCGTGTCAAACAACCTGGAAATGTTACGAATAACTATCAGCCCATAACCCTACATATATATGGTGTTTCTCCACACCCTTCCTCCTCCAAAACTCCACAAGATAGTAGTAAAATACGCAGCCCAACAACAACGCAAAACAGTCCACAAAACAATAACATTACTACCAAGCCTTTCGATATATATCTCACAAGTTCTAGCTTCAATGGCTTAGCCGCAACTTGGATAATCTTAAATACATATAGAGTAAGAGGTTCCTTACCTTTATACAGAAAGAACAACTCCAATTTGACCTTAAATTTCCATGAAATATCCCTCCAATGCTGCCACAACAACAAAAAAGCGAAACTAGCGATCAATTAGTGTTTTTCGGCACTAGAATCACTTTAGAAGGCTTGAAATCACCTAGGATTGATATTAAGAACATGAGGGAGTATTTACAGAACATAAACCCTTTAAAACAACCTCCCACATGAGCTGGAACGACACAAAAATGAGCAACAACAAGAAGAACAAGAGACTTACTAGCGCCACGGAATTCCCGACACTTGATTTGTGTTGTTTGCCCTTTTTTTGGGTCTTGAATCTTGAGAGAACCTTGAGAGGATGTTCCTAGGGTTCTAAGGTCTGAAAATAGTGAGAAGAAATGACTTAAAACGGGTTGGAGGCATCCTATATAGGTCCAAATATCTTAAACCGCCTTAGTGGGCCCCATAGAGAGGTGCTTGGCGTAGTCTCGTGAAAACGTGAATATCTCTCTACTCCGAGATTGTATCGATGAACGGTTTAATGCGTTGGAAACTAGACTCATAGATCTTTAATTTGGTTGGTAGATCACCCCGTAATTCCTTGTAAATTATGAGAAAAGATTAGAAACATTTGACCTAATGTTTAAGTAAAATTATGAACCTAAGTTGCGACAACTTTTGTCGACTTTTGTTTCATAACTCGTTTGACTTCAAGACTTATGATACGGATATTATATGATTAAAATACCTTAATAAATGACCTCTTGAGTGTATTAAGCACCGCTAGATTACCTGAAAATACGAGTTACAACATCCTTGATTCGTTTAACTTCTAATACTGGTTAATCACCCTTATACACTCTTGTATTACTTAAGACCAATAGGATTGACTTCTTATCATCTCAAAGATAATTCCTTCTTGGATTTATGTTAACTAATATATGGCATGAACTAACACATGTGGATATGGGTTGTAACAATTGGAAGAACTAGACCCACCTCTATGTTATTGCAGCTGGCTGACAGGACAGTGAAACGACCCTCTGGTATACTGGATGATGTGCTAGTTCAGGTAGGGAAATTTGTGTTCCCTGCAAATTTTGTGATCTTAGACTGCAGAGTGGATGAAGATATTCCCATAATTTTGGGAAGACCATTCTTGGCCACAGGGAGAGCTCTCATTGATTGTGAAACCGGGGAGCTCAAGATGAGATTGAACGATGAGGAGATAACATTCAATGTGCAGAAATCTATGAGGCGACCAAGTGAATTCGCCAATTGTTCTCTTATTGATGCCGTGGATGTAATCGTGGAGACTGATGATGAGGTGTTAACCATTGAGGACCCCCTTGCTGCATGTTTAATGAATTTGAATGAGGTGAATGGAGAGGAACTGGCAGAATGGGTGTTGGCATTAGAGGGTAGAGGGTTCTGGGATAGAACTCTAGAATTTGAGCCCTTACACTTGGAAAATCGAGAGACTCCTCCAGCCAAGCCATCTATCGAAGAACCACCAAAGTTGGAGTTAAAGACATTGCCCAACCATCTCAGGTATGAATTCCTTGGACCTAACTCCACATTACCTGTTATTATCTCATCTAGTTTGTTAGATGTGCAGGTGCAACAACTCTTGCAGGTACTTAAGGAGTGCAAGACTGCCATTGGGTGGATCATGGCAGATATAAAGGGGATCAGCCCCGCCTACTAAATGCACAAAATTCTACTGGAAGAGGGACACAAACCTTCCAGGGAACACCAAAGAAGGCTGAACCCTAACATGAAGGAAGTGGTGAAGAAGGAAGTAATAAAGTGGGTAGACGCGGGAATTATCTTCCCAATCTCTGACAGCAACTGGGTTAGCCCAGTTCAATGTGTACCTAAAAAGGGTGGCATGATGGTAGTTAAGAATGATAACAACGAATTGATCTCTACAAGAACAGTCACTGGCTGGAGAATTTGCATGGATTATAGAAAGCTAAATCTAGCCACCCGGAAAGACCACTTCCCACTTCCCTTCATTGATCAGATGTTAGACATACTGGCAGGGAGGTCACACTTCTATTTTCTGGATGGGTACTCAGGATACAACCATATTTCCATTGCACCAGAGGACAGAGATAAGGCCTCTTTCACTTGTCCTTATGGAATTTATGCCTTTCGGAGGATGCCCTTTGGCTTATGCAACGCACCCGCCACATTCCAACGGTGCATGATGACCATATTCACTGACATGGTAGAGGACATAATGGATGTGTTCATGGATGACTTCTCAGTGGTGGGAAATTTATTTGATGAGTGCCTGATAAATCTAACGCGTGTGCTGAAACGGTATATTGAGACTAACCTGGTTCTGAACTGGGAGAAGTGTCACTTCATGGTACAAGAAGGCATAGTCTTGGGGCATCGGGTGTCAAGCAAAGGAATTGAGGTGGATCGTTCTAAAGTGGATTTAATAGCAAAGCTACCTCCTCCAACTTCAGTCAAAGCAATCAGAAGCTTCCTTGGGCATGCCGGTTTCTACCGGAGATTCATCAAAGACTTCTCAAAAATTGCCAACCCTCTCTGTAAGTTGTTAGAAAAAGATCACCCTTTCTTGTTTTCTGATGATTGCAGGGTAGCATTCGAGGAGCTGAAAAAGAGACTGGTCACAGCACCTATCATTGTTGCCCCCAACTGGGAGCAGCCATTCGAACTCACGTGTGATGTCAGTGACTACGCAGTGGGGGCAGTGTTGGGACAGCGGAAGGACAAGCTGATGCATCCAATCTACTATGATAGTAGAACGCTGAGTGGAGCCCAACTGAACTATACTGTGACTGAGAAGGAGATGTTGGCTGTGGTGTTTGCTTTCGACAAGTTCAGAGCATATCTGATTAGTTCTAAGGTAATTGTATACGCTGATCATGCAGTTCTCAGGTACTTGATTGAGAAGATAAAGTCTAAACCGCGCCTGATTCGTTGGGTGTTGCTGCTGCAAGAATTCGACCTTGAAATTCGTGATCGTAAGGGCACAGAGAACCAAGTCACTGATCATCTATCACGACTTGAGGGAGCTGAAAATGTAGTTGAGGCTGAAGATATTCTGGAAACCTTTCCAGACAAGCAGCTGCTCGCTACTAATCTTGAGAAAGCGCCATGGTATGCAGATTTTGCAAATTACCTGGCCTGTAGTATAGTTCCCTATGACCTTTCATCTATACAAAAGAAAAAGTTTTATCGTGACTGCCGCATGTATTATTGGGATGAGCCTTACCTGTTTAGAATTTGTGTTGACAATATGATTCGGAGGTGTGTCCCCGAGATAGAACAATCTTCTGTTTTTCAGGCTTGTCACGCATCGGCTTATGGAAGATATTTTGGAGGGGTCAGGACAGCTGCGAAAGTGCTTGAGGCTAGATTCTTTTGGCCAACAGTGTTTAAATATGCGCACCAATGGGTGAAGGGCTGCAATGAATGTTAGCGGACCGGGAACATTTCTCGTCGCCATGAGATGCCCATGAACCCAATTCAAGAGGTGGAAGTGTTTGATGTCTGGGGGATTGACTTCATGGGTCCCGTCGCTAGCTCCTATGGCAATAAGTACATAGTTGTTGCTGTGGATTACGTGTCCAAATGGGTAGACGCTGCAGCGTTGCCCACTAATGATGCAAGAGTGGTGGTGAGGTTTTTGAAGAAGAACATATTCACCAGATTTGGGACACCAAGAGCGATTATCAGTGACGGAGGCACTCACTTCTATAATAGAGCTTTCGAGAAGTTGCTTGCAAAGTATGATGTACGCCACAAGGTGGCTACCCCTTATCACCCGCAAACTAGTGGGCAGGTTGAGGTGTCCAACAGAGAGATAAAGAGTGTGCTAACCAAGACTGTGAACGCCACAAGAACTGATTGGGCGAAAAAGTTAGATGATGCACTCTGGGCCTATAGAACTGCTTTTAAAACACCGATTGGTATGTCACCATATAAGTTGGTGTTCGGGAAGGCCTACCATTTTCCAGTGGAACTTGAACATAGAGCGTGGTGGGCACTGAAACAGCTGAATCTAGACATCGAGGCTGCGGGCACAACGAGGATCACAGAATTGCATGAGCTCGACGAGTTCAGACATCTTGCTTTTGAGAGCACAAGGTTGTACAAGGAAAGAATGAAGAGGTTGCACGACAAGAACATTGTGGAGCGAAATTTCAATCCTGGAGATATGGTGTTGCTTTATAACTCACGATTAAGGCTATTTCTGGGTAAACTCAGGTCGCGATGGTCTGGACCATTTAGAGTGGTTGAAGTTTTCCCTTCAGGTGCTGTCGAGATTGCCACAGAGAAAGACTCTTGTACATTTAGAGTCAATGGGCAGAGATTGAAACTATATATGGGCATGAGCGAACCAAAGGAAGTGTCTGAGCTACACTTGACTGAATCACAGAGGTCGAGCGAGCCTTAAATGCCCTCATCTGCGTCGTGCTGCGACGTTAAATCAGGTGTTGCATGGGAGGAAACCCACGAATGTCTTGTAAGTGTAATGCATAACTTCAAAAAAAAAAGGTAGCAGGAACACGCCCAGACCGCGGTCCCAGCGTAACCACGGTCAAGGACCTCTTCTGAAAGAAGTCTACCGTGGTCCCAGCGTAACCGCGGTAGGACCGCGGTCAAATACACCCTCTGAAAGGGGTCTACCGCGGTCCCAACGTGACCGCGGTAGGACCGCGGCAGACCAGCGTGGGCCAGGTAAGTGCAGATTTTTTTTTATTTTGTCCCCCCCTTTTAATAAACCTAACCCCCCATTATTCCTCCAAACCCTTCTTTTATTCTCACCACCCGCATCCCCCATCCCATTCTCTCTTCTCTTCTCTCTTTCACATCATCTCTCATCCCTCAAACCCCCATTGTTGCCCCTCCTTTCTTCTTCATCTCTCTCTCTTCACAACCTATCCCTTCCATTCCTTCTCAAGGTAAGCTTCTCTATTCTTTTCTCTTTATTTTACATAACTTAGTGTAGTGTTTTAGTGTAAATATGTTTTTTTTTCTTTCTTTCTTTTCTTTCCTTTTATCCATTATTTGCTTCTTTTAGCCATGATTGATGTTTAAATGGTTGGGTTTTCATTGTGCTTATCTTGGGGCAATTTTTAGAAGGTTTGGAGGCCTAAACAAATTTTTTAGGGTGAAGCTTGGTGGAGGGGTCTAAATGGCCGAAAATTGGGGGTATGTTGTAAAATTTTGGAGCACTTTGTACCCTTCTTAGTTTGTGGTGGTGGTGGTAGCATTTGACATGATTCACTTGTGGGAGATTGTGTGGGGTATTATATGGCGGAATTGTAGAATTAATAATTGGTGTGAGGTCAATAGTGAAGGTTGTCAACTTTGGGCACCTTACTAATTGGGTATACTCGCATTGTTTGACAAAAGGAAACTGTTTGGTGCCATCAGGTGGCGAAGTCTGAGTACCCATCCGACTGGCACATGTTAGGATGCATCTGATTGTTACCCTGAATTGTCTGCAGGTAATATGGCCCGAAAAGGGCGAAAGAGCTCGGCAAGCACTTCCCAAATGCCAACATATGATGCCACCAGGTTCCAGTCACAGGAGGTCGAGGACGCGTTTCATGCTAAGGCCACCAAAAGCTTTATCCCTGAGATTCCTGTTGACAGGGCTGCCCTCCGTATGGAAAAAGCAGACATGTATGAGGAAATCAGACGGAGGGAGATGGAGTTCTTGTTTGATGAACCTGAGACGGAGAACCCGATGATAGTCCGGGAGTTCTACGCGAACTGCCCGGAAAATTTGTGCCGGTCTGTGATTGTGCAGGGCAGGGTGGTGGATGCCTCAATTTTGAAGATTCGCCAGGTCTTGCAGCTGCCCCAGTTCACTGGTGACATTGATCATTACCACGACGCCCCAAGGGGTCACTTGGGACACTATGATTGAGACAATTTGCGCAGGGGGTCGACCAATCTGGATACAGGAAAACATTACCCTTCACTCCAAGTCGTTCACACATGAGGCTAAGTGTTGGTTCACCATTATTTGTAGCCGGTTATTGCCCAGGGCAACATGACAGATGTGAACCACCTACGGGCTATATTGGTGTGGTGCTTCATCACCAAGAAATACTTTGATGTGGCGAGAATTATTGGAGATGAAATGATCCTTCGGTCACCTCTGCTATCTAAGGGTTTTTACTTCCCCTCACTTGTGACGAGGTTGTGTCTGCTGGATGGTGTCCCCACCAATCCTACAGATGGAGCTTTGCCCACAAAAGCGGCATTCAGAGCTTCAAAGATCACAGTGGGCAGAGATGCACCCACAACTATTGAGCTTGATGATGAGGATGAGGCCCCAGCACCTATGGCACCATCCAGGAGATCCTATGATGGAGCCAGATCCTCTCGGCAACCCCATATTGGGGCAGGGTTCTCTAGATCACAGTCCAGCCGACCCATGTTGCATTCTTTGGAGGAAGAGGTGGCAGATCTTCGCTCCTCGGTGGATGGCCTGCATGTGCGTATGGATGCCATGTCTCAGCGGCATGCCAGGTCTGAGAGCCGGATGATGGCTTGGTTCCGTGCTTTGGGGAGGGCTTGTCATGTGGATCCCAGCACCGTCTCCGACTCCGAGTGACGCTCAGGAAAGTCTTCTTACCCTTCTGCACTTTATTTGTGTTATGACATGGGGACATGCCATATTCTTTTTGTGTGGGGTGGGAGACTTGCTTTAATGGTGTATTGTTAGTGTACATATACATTGGTTGTAAAATAAATAAATGTAGGAGACTCTTCCTGAGGACGGACCACTTGGACAGTACTCTTGAGGGAAGTAGTCCATTTAAATTATTTTTTTTATTTTTTATTTTTTATTTTTCTTTTTAGGTAGTGTAGTAATTCCTCCTTAGTTTTTCTTTTGACCACGGTTCTTTTCCAAGGGCTTTTCTTGAACCGGGTCAGGTAGATTTTTCTTTAATATTTTTAGGACTCTATTGGACCAAGATGAGTGAAGGCAAGAATGCGACTCGTAATGTACACACCTGCAAATAACTAAAACGAACTTGAGGGTGCGACGTCTAGGCTCGTTTGTAGACTCATAATTTTATGCCTTAATTCTGCACACCTTCTCTTTCTTGAACGCTCACGTGAGTGTGTTGACAAACTAATTCGGAATGAGTTACATGCCAAGTGTGTGTGATATAATACTTGTATTTTGTGCTTGCATGCGATACCTAAAACTTGCCATGTATGTTTGCAAAGCGAAATAGAAGTTGTTTGGTCTTAGAGATGATTGAGGCATTTCCTTGTGTAGCCTGTATAATTATGAATCCACCTGTACATATTGCCATAGTTAACCCCTTCGAGCCTGAAGCTTGTTCTTTGATAACCTTACAACAACCTACATCCTTGTGTTTGAATAGTTGACTGTTTAAACCTGTACCTCCTAGAAGCACTTGAATTGTTAAAGAGCATATAAAAGTCAAAGTGTGGGGTAGTAATGAAGTGGGAAAAGGAAAATCAGGAAAATACTTGAATGGTGCAATGGCTATGAAAAAAAAAGGCCAATTGCACCTAAAGAAAAGTGGGGGTAGCTTATGAAACAAGTGTGGAAGAATGATTGGGTTGAACAGGGAAATTGGAATAAAGGGAACGATTGTATTAAAAGTTCTTAGGGAGGTTAGTCACTATATCCAAATATATCCTACTAATACCTTAGCCTACATTATAACCAAATAAAGACCTCTTGATCTTGGACTGAACAACTCGATTAGTAGAGTATTACACTAAGGGCAAGCTTATGGTGTATCTGTGTGGCATGTGAATGTTCTTTGCTGAGAGTGAGTGGATTCGTTCTATCTATAGTTCCTTGTTGCTTGATTTTATGTGTGTGGAACTTCTCTCAGAAATGTTATGTGAGGGCATGTGACTCAGGAAGAAAAAGCAAGGTTTCACCTCTGTTTAGAGTAACTAGAATAAGCACGAGTGTGGCATGGCATTAGAGTCTTCATCTGAGGTGTGGCTATTGCACTGCTTAGGTTGTTCTTTCATAATGGCGGGTGTGACATAAACTGGGTAATGCATCGAACGATTAGGCCTAGAAGTGTGGTTCAACTTGCTCGAAGACGAGCAAAGATTTAAGTGTGGGGTGTTGATAATAGGTGAATTGGACTATAATTAGGCCTTAAAGAACCACCTTCTTGTATAGTTTTTGTGGTAAAAAGTGATAACAAAATGTTCTGATTAGTGCTTTTCATGCTTTGCAGGCTATATACAATAAAAGAAGTTTATGGATTACTTTTGGGATCAATTATGGAGAAAAAAAGGCCAATCGTACAATATCCGCTAAGTGCACCACGCGAAGGCAGCAAAAACCAGAACTAGAGATGGACTGCCGCGATCCCGGCGTAACCGTGGTCGGACCGCGGCAGAAGGCTGTTGCGGATTCTGAGAGGCTAGTTGGTCGCGGTCCTGGCGTAACTGCGGTAGGACCGCGATAGGAAGCGAAAAATTGAGGGACTGAAGTGCAAAACACAGAATTTTTAGCCCAAAACCCTATATTAAACAATAGAACTCGTCCAAGGGAAGCATGTAATGTTTTAGAAAGTACTTTGGCAAGAGAAACAAGTGTGAGAGATCACCCAAAACATCATATTTTATTTTTCTTGCAATTTGATCATGAATATTTTCATAGTTTATTTACCCATTGTCATGAGTAGCTAAATCTTTTGTCTAAGGTTTTGATGGAACCTATTGAAGGATGAACTTCTTGATTATGTTAATATAGTTTGCCAGTTTAATCTCTATTTGTTCAACTACGTGTTTGTTGTAGTTAATTGACAGGATCTTCAATTAGTTGTGCCTATTTTGTATGCATAACTCGGGAGAGAGTGCATATTTAGGTAATTGTTGAACAACATCACTCCCAAAGTATAAGAGGGATCTATAACTGCGGGTTTAAAGGCGGGATTAGGAATAACGAGGTCTTGGGTGCAATCTAAAGTGAATTGTAATAAACAAAGCCAGCTAGCGTATCTCGGGAGAGTGCGTCTAGTAAATTATCGTGATTACTCGGGAGAGATTCACGGTAAAAAGAGTGTTCATGGTTGATAGAGATGTGTTGGTAAATCTATATGAAACATAAACAGAAGGGATTCCATCAATAGGGGAAATCACTACCTTATAACCTTCTCATTATTGTTCACAACTTAAGCATATTTAGTTTACAACTGTTTATTGACTTTCAATCTTAGTTATTAAATATACCATCAACTGTTATTCACAACGTTTGGGGAAGTTGATTCTAAAGAATTTAGTAAGTCCAACGAAAGTAATTGATAGGTTAATTCTCTGTGGATTTGACTCTGGGCATAAATACTCAGGTTATATTTGCAACGTCCGCATTGTCCTTTTATAAGGCATAGTTGGGCGAGATCACCCTCCGGGATCGTTGAATCATGGGTCCGGGTCCGTTTATCCAAAATGTTGACCGAAGTCAAATTTGCTCATTTTATTACTAAATTTTATCATTTTTCACAGAATTTCATATTTAAGCTTTCCGGTTACGCGCTCGGACTGCGCACACAAATCGAGGCGGCTCTAAATAAGGTTTTCAAGGCCTCGGAAATACAAAATTTAATTTAAAACAAGTGATGAACTTTGGGGTAACACATGAATCCAACCCGATCTTTGTTTCAATAATCAAATTCCATCAAGTAACAGCAACCTCGACAATTTTCAAGGGCAGATTTGCAGTTTTGAGCTATTAAATGGGACAAGTCTTCATTATCAGTGAATTAAAAATGAATTAAAAAAAACAAGGACCAAGACTTGAATAATGGCCTAAATAATAAATCCACGTTAAGCTATCGAAACAAGGATGCTTCTTCTAAGTTTACAACAAAGACTACGCAAAAGATATCATGACGTTGCTACCTCACAAATTTGAAGAATATTTCTTTTTGAGAAAATTTCATTTTATACTCATTAATTTTAAATTATTTATCTTTTAATGCACAGGCCCAAATTATTTACTATTCCTATTCATAGGACCTAAATTATTTACCCGATTATTTTCACTGTAGCTATTTTGTGTATGTCTCCACCGCCTCTGATCATCTCTTTACCTATTTGCAGAATTGCATTGTGAAAAGGAAAGAAAAAAAGAAGCAGAAATCCCAAATCCCAAGTGAAAAGGGAATTCAATGAGTTTACATTTGGTAAGTAGTATTAAAAGTAAAAGCAGAAAAAGAAGGGGAAAATCTGACCTTTGAAATAGAGGGGAATGAATCTCTCAATTACATCTGTTTTTTTTAATTGTTGGTGATTGTTTTCCAAATATTTGGACTTTAATTTCTTAAAGTTATTTTCTAATTTGAAGCTAATAAGGAATGAATTTGGTTCTTTGCAGTGGGCACCTTATTAGAAGCAATGACAGGAGCTTTAATGGGCCAAGAGACAGAAAGTGGATTTGTTAGGAGCAATGACCGGAGCTTTAATTGCAACATTCACCATTATTGGGCTTGAAGCTTTTGAATTTAAATTTTTATTTTGAAAATTTCTTGTTTGATTCAAAGTGGGTGCTGTTAAATATTGCTTATAATACCTTCTGGAAGTTCATACTGAAATTTGATAGCATTTGGAGCTGATTTGAGATCGAAATTTTCAGTTGAAAATCGAAGAAAAGCACAGCTACAGTATACAGCTACGGTATACAATATGTTGTAGGAGTATATAGCTATACTGCAACAGTATACTATTATAATTTACAATATACTGCAACAGTATATTTTAATAATCGAAGAAGAACACAGTTACCTAACAGTATACCACTACAGTGTACAATATACAATAGGAGTATATAGTTATACTGCAACAGTATACTATTATAGTATACAATATATTGTTATAGTATACTATAATAATATGCAATATACTATAACAATATGCTCTAATAGTATACAATATACTATAATAGTATACTTATTACCCGTAAATTCACTTGCCTTTTCCCTTTTAATTTGCTTTAAGTTTTTACCGAGCGTGAGGAGCAAATTGAAAAATGCAAAAAAAAAATTATAGTATGCTATATAATGTAGCGGTATACTCTTACAATTAGATCCTGTTAGAATTTTTTAAAATTTTTATTGACAACTGATATTATTTCAGTTTAATAATTGAATTAATTTTTTTTTAACTCTTTGTGTATAATTGTATACTCTGTTGGTATAGCTATATACTATACTGGTATCATATGTTAGTTAATATTTTTTTGGTTGTATTAGCTACATTTAATTGGTACACAATTTGATTTTTCTTTAGTAATAATCTATATCTATCTATATTATTATAAAAGCACAAATAATTTATGCTAAATATTGAACGACTAAAATATCCCTCAAACATTGATAAACTTTTATACCCTTAAATATTCATATTATTTAAGGATATAATTGTAAATCAATTGAGGCTAGAACATTTTTCCGATTTATACTATAATATACAAAGTTGATTTTGAGCCAAATTCTTTTGTGACATCTTCAACGTAGCCTACCAAGTCTACAAGTTGATTTTCTAATACTTAAGTAAATCTATGCTGAATGACATTGTAATATTCAATACTTTGCCTAATATTAGAGTCCGAATTCAACTAAATTTTGTATATATTTTACCTTTATTTAATAATTTTTTTCCTTTCCTTATTTCATTGAATTGAAACATATATATTTCTCTGGACCAGAAAAACCCCATGTATTATTCTCATCTGTCTAAATTATTATTATTATTATTATTATTATTATTATTATTATTATTATTATTATTATTATTATTATTATTATTATTGCTATAAGAATTGCTTGTTGTACTTTGTACATATTCCTCAATAATAATTACTTTATGAAACTGGATGTTACGTGTTTCATAATTTGTAACTCAAGACATATTCGTGCAAAGCACGAACATAGAGACTAGTACTATATTAAAAGCACGAAGGCCCTTAGCGAAATGTCATTCGCCTTTTTTACCCTTTAAAAACATATTACATATTGGATAAAATAGTAATTTAAGTTATTTTCTTAATATTTAGGATTTCAATATTAATTATATTTTGCATATCAAATACTTCCTTATCTGAAGTAGGTATGAATCCTAATTTTTAGGATTCAAAATCAAATACTAAATTTTATCTTAATAAGACCGTTAAAGGAAAGAAAAACCACCGACATATTTTTAGCACGTTTGTTTTCCCATACCTTTCATTAATAAGAGATAGTGTGCCTATAATTTGAATTGTAAAAATTCAATAAAATAATATTAATGAATTCATATTTACCTAGAATAAAATAAGAGAATTTAAAACTAACATTTTTTACTATTTCAAACTTGATCTTTATCAACAAAAAGGAAAATATGAAGTTCCTCCAAATTTATGTTAATTATTATAAGAAATACTTCATTTAATAAGTCATTTAATTATTTTTCTAATTTTTAGATATTTGAAATTAATAAAACTTAAGATTTTATTTTATATAAATCATACCCTAAATTATGTATAAACAATAAACAAAATAAATACAAGAAAGAATAAAAAAGATTGAAGAAAGAGGATGTAAGTGATTTGAAATCCTCCTACAAGTCTTGAAGATGTAAGTAGGATAAAAACAACTTCCAATACCTCATCAATAAATGCTGTATGAAACCAATTCTTGAATAATACTGATGTGATCCATTTTCTAATAAGTTATTTAGGTTTGATTTATATGTGTTTTTAAATATTAAGATAATTTAAATATACAAGATTATGACACTAATAATATTATTCGACATTACATTTTGAGTTTCAAAAGAACTATTTTTATTATTATTATGCGAAATATTGAGCACAAATCAATAATAAGCACAAAATTTATCAATTATTAGAACAAGATAAGTTATGGGATTTTTTTTATTTTTAATTAATGATACATTTAGCTAAATATAAATGGCTTTCTTAACTACAAACATTAATTGTGGTTTCTAAAAGGATATTCAAATCTTAAATTTTATTTTTGATATACAGTGATTCTTAGTTTTTTGAGATTTACAAAGATTTCTCTTTTGCGTTCCTTTTTTGTTTTGGAACACGTCTAGCATGGATGATTTTCCACCCCATTCAATTGTTTACAATTTGAAAAAAATTATTGAATAAAAATATAATTATAATTAAATATTTTGAATTTGGTATGAGCTAATCTTAAGAATTTGAATAAATAAAAACTAATTATTTCTTTTAAATATTAAGAACGAATAATTAAGCATTTGAATTAATTAATTGAAAAAGATTCCAATTATATTATTTTCCAAACTTATCATAAAAGTAAAATTATTTTCAAGTTAAAACAAATCTTGGAGTACATAAATTTATTTTCATAAAAAGACCACTGGTGATGACAGAAATCGGAAATAGAGTAAAATCGATTACCGTAAAAATTCAAACTTGAGAAATGAGAATGAAATAGTAGAAGACAAAATGTATTCAAAATGAATTGACATTAATTTTTTATTTTCATTTTTCATCTATTCCAATAAATATCTCTCTCTCTCTTATATATATATATATATATATATATATATATATATTCACACAACATTAGTTAGGTTAATTTGACGAATATTTGAAAAATTATGATAAAAGTATATAATAAATATCTGATCATTGTAGATTCAATATTATACAACAGAAATGACTCAAAGTTTGTTACATTTTTTCAAAGATTATGCCCTCCTTGCATATCCTCCAACATGAAATGTTGATTGAACATTTTTCGCTTTAAAAATAAATTTTATATTGAACAAAACTAATTATTTTTCTAATATTTAAAATTATGAAGTTAACCAATAGTGGAATTATTTGAATATTAATTCCGCTGATTGTGACGCTTAAAACCAAAGTATACACTTTTAATTCTAATTCTAAGTCATTCTTTGAAGTAAATATATCACTAATGAATTATCTTTCAATGTAAATTCTCTCACAAGCTTGCTTTCGTATCCTTTTAAATGTGTTTTTTTTTATTGCTCTTTAATGTGATTTTGTGATCTGATGAAAGTTATAAATTATTAGTTACATGGTTATATGTTTTAAGTTCTATCATTCGGCACTATTTAGGCTTTCAAGGGCTTGTTCTTGTTAAAACTGAAAAGGAAATATGATAACTTGTGAAATTGAAGTTACAAAGTTATGAAATTGGAACAAAATTTAAGTTGAATTATGAACTAATAATTGAGGATTTTATGAGGCCTTTTTTATTTATTGAGTTAGTTATACACAATCAATATTTATGATCATCTTCATAAACTTATGTTTTTATTTAACAGTCAAACCTCTCTATAATAGTCTCGTTTGTTTTGATATTTTTTTGCTTTTGTAATGAGGTGTTGTTATAAAGGACATAAATTATAACATAACATAATAATTAGTCCGAAAAAAACTTGGCTTTTATAGTAAATGGTTATTATATACAGATGTTGTTATAGAGAGGTCTGATTGTATTACTTAAATACATTTTAAATAAATTAGTTAGTACCCACTAAGATAGAATACACGCGCATCGCGCGTACCTTAAGACTAGTATAAGAAAAGAATAATAAAAAATAGTGAAAACAGTAAATGAAATTAGATTATGAAGAGAAAAAAAATATAAAAAAAGAAGTTAAATAGAATTAGAAAAGGAAAAAAGAAAAAAATAAGAAGAAAATGAGAAAAAAGAAAAGGAGAAAAGAGAAAAGAAAAGAAAAGAAACATAAAAATAAAAAAGAATTGGAGAATAAAGAAACAATTTCCCACAAAACCTACTATGGGTAAGAAATGTAATTAGTTTATGGGTAAAAAAACAAATAGGTAGATAAAGGTAAATAGTTTTGTTTTTGTGGGTAACTGTGTCAAAACCCCTTCTTTTTTTACATGTACAAAATTTGAATCACAATCTTAACTGATGTATCAAAATCTTAGTCTGTGTCTCTGTGAGTAAGAAGGACCTTGTGCTTGAGCTAATAAATTTTAAATACCAAACAGCTCCAAACATGACATTGGATTTCAAATACATATCAATGTCAGAAGATTACAGTGACCATTACTTAAGCATACCACTAATTATATGAATCTACTTTATGTAATTAGTAATTTATAAGCTAATCAATCGCTAATATTTCTTACTAATATTACTAATACACTCCTACTTAGTGTAATTCTTAATGTATAGGCTAATGAATCACTAGCGTTACTTCAGGATATCACTAATATTACTTAACGATACCACTAATAAACTTCTACTTATTTTAATTATCAAATTAAAAATAAAAAATCATAAACATTTCTCACAAATATCATTAATATACTTTCATTTAGTGTATAATTATCAATGTATCGGCTAATCAATCACCAACGTTACTTATATAAGGATACCACTAGTTCACTAATTGTTAACGTTACTTAAGGACACCATTAATACACTTCTACTTACAGTAATTATCTGTTACTTGCAAAAATGGCTCTGCAGGCGCACATTAAGCAGGGCTAGCTAACGTACGCATTCAAGCCATGACTCGACGGAAAAACAAAGGCGTAACACCGACGACTATATAGGAGAAGGAAGAAGAAAATAGATTAGTAACACCGTAATCGGGAGTACCTCAAACACTAGGACATATTCAATTAGGTCAACGGATGACAGGAATGGGAAGTACCCCCATGGTGATGCAGACCTCAAAATGTAATGAAATGGAGATTCTCAAGCAAGCGGAAGTAGAGGCTAATTCAGCGGCGAGGAAATTGACATTCTCAATGTAGAAAGGAAACCTTAGCCAACCAACTCCAACTATGACTGAAGTTGTACAGGGAAATCGATCTCAGCAACAAGAGCTCCAATTGGAATACTATCCACCGATAATGAAGGAAGGAACAAAAATTGTTCGATTAAATCTGAATGAGGTAAATGAGCAAACTCAAAAATGGAGGGCAACTTTAATTGGGTATGTTCTGGGTGGATCACCCTCATTTAAGGAGAAGCTTAAATTTATGTATGGAGCATGGAATTTTATCAATACTCCTTTTTATGTATGGAGTGTGGAATTTTGTCAATACTTCACAAGTGTACCTACACGATAAGGGCTATTTCATATTTCGATTTGATACAGAGGATGACAAGAACAAAGTTATTCAACAAGGGCCATATACATTTCAGAACAGACCTATGATCCTAAAACAATGGGAACCTGACTTTCAGTTGAGTAAGGAATTAACAAGGAATGTTCCTATTTGGGTCATTTTTCCTAGTTTACCAATTCAGTTTTGGAGTAAGGAAAATTTGGGTCGGATTGCAAGTTACCTAGAAAAACTTATCTGTTCAGACAAACTAACAGCTAACTGTGATAGAATTTCATATGCTCGTATTTTAATTGAGATGGATATATCACAAAAACTGCCTGATTCTTTGATGATTGAAGTGGCTGATGGAAAATACAAGGAACAAATGCTGGAATGTGAATGGAAACCAGCATATTGTGAGGAATGTCTTCAGCTAGGGCAACATACAGAAAGTTGTACAAAAGTCCAGCAAGCACAAAGGCAGGTTAACCAACAGCATGTAAAACCAAAGAAACAACAGAAGAAAAAGCAACAAGCAGGCCAATGGAGAGTAAAGATTGTAAACGAGAAAGATCAAAAAGAGAAGGAAGATAGTCCAGAACCACACCAAGAGGAGAATATAGATGCAGAATACTCACAGCAAAAGAGAAGAGGAAAACAGATAATGAAGGATCAAGGGCAGATTAATAGGAAGGGGCATTGTTAGATAAAAGCTTAGAAGATTTATTGAACAAAAACAAATATGGTCCTTTGAGAATTCAAGAAGATTGCAGCACTGACAAAGTGACTGAAGGGGTTGTCCTCAATGAGGAGAATCCACTATGATAGTTAGCTCGTGGAACATTAGAGGGTTGAATAAGCCCTTCAAGTAGAAAGAACTCAAGGCATTTCTGCTAGAACATAAAATAACTCTACTAGGCTGCCTTGAGACAAAGATAAAGCCTAGGAGTGTAGCTAAAGTTAGAGCTAAATTCAGTAGAGAATGGAAGGTGTATTCTGATGAAACTATAAATGAGAGGGGATGGATATGGATACTGTGGAAAGAACAATTGGTACAAGTCAATATAATCTTATTTAGTGATCAATTAGTCCATTGCAAAGTAAAGGATAAAAGTACACAGAATACTTTTGACATTACTTTTGTATATGGGAAGAACACTATAGCTGAAAGAAGGAACTTATGGGGTCAGTTAAGGCAAATTCAAAGTAATATTCAGGAGGCATGGCTGCTAACAGGAGATTTTAACAATATGTTGTCTGTTGATGATCGAATTAATGGACAACCAGTACAACAAGCTGAATTGTGGACTTTAAGAGATGTATAGATAATATTGGGGTGGGACAACTAAACAGAAAGGGAAGCCAATGGTCTTGGTGTAACAAGAAGGATGCAAATAAAAGAATCTACAGTAACATAGATTGGGCCTTTGGTAATGCTTCTTGGCTGATGATGTTTAGCTTAAAACATATATATTTTTATGTATATCGCCTCATATTTTACTTTTGTTTCGTGAATTTGGGATGTTAAATTCTATAGTTCATATTAATTTGAAGTGTTTTTATGTGTAGGAATGATTCGGGAGCAATTGGAGGCGAAACGCGCAAGATTTGAGCTAAAACGAACAAAACCGGACGAATTGAGCATTTGGGCGCCACAGGCAGCGCCTGGCGCCACCTGTGGCGCTGGAGGCAGAATGGAAGTTTGCGGCAGTGCCCTGGTGGGTGCCTGGCACTATCCAGGGTACCGGTGACGTGATTATGTCCAATTTCGTCCGGGACAAGGTTATTTCGGCCCTAGACCTACCCAACACGTATAAAAGCAAGACTAAACCTATTTTTGGAGGGGAAACGCCACTTTGGAGGGATCTAACACACTTTAGAGGGGAATTCAAGTGGAAGAACACACACCACGCTTGGAGGAGGCTTCTAACTAGTTTTTCTTCTCTTCTCTTCCTTTAATTTCATAGTTTATTAGTTCTAGAGTTTTGGGTGCTACATGAATGTTGTAGTTTGAAGCTTGAATTGTTCTTATTATTTATCATATTGGTTTATTTATTCAATCTTGCGCTTAATTATTTGATTGCTTGATCACCAATTGAATACTATCTACGAATCTAGGATTGAACTCGGGAGAGGGAATTCTAGATTGCATATAAGATTGAATAGAGCAAGATCTTAACTCTGAGGGGGAGCGGATTTGCGGTTAGAATAGGAATATACTTAATCGCCTTGCTTGGTTACTATACGGGAATTATTAATGCGTTCTTGTTAATCCTAATTCCATAGGAATATAGGCGTTAAGTTAGCTTGAATAGACGAGTTTTACTTTGGGAGAAGGATACGAGCAATATTAACCCCGTCAATCAATAAACCAAATAAATTAATTAGATGATTAAAGTGAAAAACTCAACGGAATTGTTAGCTAACCCATAGCTCTAGAATATTCACTCACATTGAATTCGTCTTTATAATTTTCCAACTTGTTTTCTTTAATCTCTTAGTTTGTTACGTTAGATTAGTTTTAGCTAAATATTCATATATTAGGATTCGCTTGAATAGATTAATTGTTTGGTTTAATTTAGTTGATAGTTAATCACAAGTCCTTGTGGGTACGATATCTGGACTTACAATCCTATATTACTTGTCGACCACGTATACTTGTGTGTGCGTTTGGGAGCAACAAGTTTTTGGCGCCGTTGTCAGGGACTTAGAAATTAACTATTCTACTAGATTAAATTTTTACTTTTGCCCTATTCAAGTTTTTATTTTATTTTTATTTTAACTTACTTTAATATTTTATTATCTTTGTTGGCATGGCATCTTGGAACGATAATTGGTCAAATATTGGTTATTCTTATTATGGTGATCCTTGTCCATATTGTGGAGGATCACACTTAGGGCAAAATTGTGCATCTCAATCTGATGTGTGGAATTTTTGTACTGCGTGTGGTTGTCAAGGTGGCCATTGGAATGGTTGTCCTAATTCTTATTATCCGTCTCAGGGTTCTTATTATAATGTTTCTAATAATGTTTATGAGTTTTGTAGGTGCAATGAAGTGGAGGATATAGAAAGCATGACTCGTATTATGGACATGATAAGGCAAATAGCCGAGCAACAGAACATGATGAGGCAAATAGTCGAGCAACAAAGCCTTGATGCTTTAACGATCAAAAGACTCCAGGCTAGAATGGATGAATTAATGGCAAATTTCCAAGAAAAATCTCAATTCGATAAAGAGAGCGAGTTCCCACAAGAAGATTATTTTGAAGAAGCAGATATAGTGAGCCAATCTTTGCTTGAGGAACAAGCTCAACTGATAAAATCTCATGAGTTTCTCCGTGATGGTCTTTCAAATATGACAGAACAGCTGATAGACGAAAGAACTGAGCTCAGGCAAGAAATAGACCAATTTGGCTTAGATATGCATGACCTGCATAATCAATTGAATAAAAAGGTTGAGGCGTCTGATGTCCTACAACCAATTTTTGTGGATACTGGCCAGCTTGAGGAGCGAAAAGAGGAACTCCAATTATTCGACCAAAATATTATTAATGATACCAAGGTTGACGAAGAGTGCAAAATTGAGGATGTCAAAAATAATACAATTTTGGAGTTGGAGCATATTGGACCTCATTCTAAATATTTTTCAACATTGTGTTTGGTTGGTGACATGGGAATTGATCCAGTCGAGCATATGAAGGAGTCAATGGATGAGGAACAAAGTGCTTATATTCTGAAATTTGTGATGTCAAGGAGACAAAACGACATCCCCCACTTAAAGGCCAAGAAGTGCAAGATGCGATACCTATTGCTTGGTTCATTTATTTGTATACCACCGCCCCAGGAACGTGATAGAAAAATTGATGCAAAATTGGGGGCGCAATTTATATCCTCAAAGTGGAAGGAAAAGTGGTGAAGTGATGGTGTCATTCCGCGACGTTAAATCAAGCGCTTGTTGGGAGGCAACCCAGCCTGTATTTTAATTTTTTTTTTATAGTGTCAAGTTTCGTGTTGTTTTTGTTTTGCAGAATAGGGGAAGTCTGAGTACCCAAAGTTGAAGTTGAGGAGCATGTTGAGCTTAAGTGTGGGGTCGTCCTGACCCTTCAGATTGAGAATCATGTCTGATCTAGGCCCGAGAGGGTCTCAGGGAGTATTTCTCACCTTTGCTTTATTATTTTTCTCTATGATCATGCATCGAGGACTATGCATAAAATAAGTGTGGGGTAGGGAAACTACTTTCTGAAGTGTGATTGCATAAACTATTTTTTTATTTAGTTTTTCTTTTAGAACTCGTAGTAGACATAGTCTAGGTAAAAAAAGAAACGAAAATTGAAAATTTTTTAGAAAAAGTTCAGACTTTCCCCGATGATGGATCTTTTGGACAATTTTCTTGAGGGATAAAGTCCGATTAAAAACACCAAAAAGATTTTGTTTTTAAAGATAGTTAGGTAGTATCCCTTGGTTTTTCTTTGGGTGTCGGTTCTTTTCCAAGGGTGTAGCTCGAACCGGGTACTTTATTTTTTTTAGGAGTACTTTAGGAAGAAACTGAGTCACTCTAAGATACTCATTGACATGGTTGATGCTGGCACATTAGGCTATGACATTCCTTCTGTTTTCCCTTGTATTTGGTTTGAATTGTGAAGCCTAAATAAAGTAAATAGCCTATTTTGTGACGCCTTTTCTCGGTTGTTTGACTTGTATGCCACATAGTGCAATATTGCTTAAATTTCTCAATTATGTGTGCTTGCTTGACTTGAGAGTTGAACAAAACCGTCTTAATTGAGTCATGTGCAACGTGTGTGTAAGGATTTATGATTTTTTGTGCTATCCTGTGTAGTCTAGAACTTGCCCCGTGTGTTAATCGAAGCAAAATTGTAAGTTGTTCTAATCTAGGAGATGACGTAGGCATTTTCTTGCTTGATTATGGATGTGCTTGTCACATAGAAATAAAATTTTCCGTTGCTAGCCCCTTTGAGCCTATAGACCTTTCTTTTGGCACCAACATTACAAGCCATACTCCTATTTTTTTCTTAATTTGAGATAGAACATTTACCTCCTAAGGCACTTAGTCGCTAAAAGAAGTAAGGTTAGAGATTGGGGAGTATCTTTTGAGTGGAACCATGGAAGGGCCCGTTGGTGCACTAAGGTTGAAATCAAAAGTCACTAGCTGGTGAACTTTAATGTATGGAAGAGAGAGAGAGAGAGAGAGAGAGAGAGAGAGAGAGAGAGAGAGAGAAAGGAAAAGAAAAATTGCAAGAAAAGAGAAAAAAATATGATAGTTCAAATAATGGAGAAAATACACACCTCCAATTCTTAATGATTTGTGCTAGTGGAAATATAGAAGTGCTTCATTGAAAAGAGAGCTATGTTGTATATGGCAAGTGAATTGATTGAGAAGAATATGTGCTTGAATCATGAATGTAGTGCATTAAAGTGCTTAGGAGGGTTAGCCACTATTTCTAAATGTACCATACCCATTCCTTAGCCTACATTACAACCTTAAAGTCTTAATCCTAGATTTTGCTAGCTTAAATTAGTAGAGATATACACTACGGGCAGGCTTATGGTATGACCACGGGATGCATATGAACTCTTTGTGAGAGTGAGCGAATTTTGTTCAATTGTGTGATGTCCTTAATCTATATTCAAAAGTATTTGAATGTGTGGACTACTATATTCACTCTTTTGTTTGTTGGTAAGGGCACATGATCTCATGAATGATTGGTAATGTTGTAAACTTTCATGTTGGGTAAGTACATGAATTGAGGGTGCTTAGTGGTTACAAGTCGGCTTTTGAGGTTGGGTGGTGACAAATAGGTTATTGAAATTGATTAAATTGAAGGGTTATATTTGGGCATGCGTAAACGGGAAGAATGTGAAATTTTGTGTGTCCATGCTTGTGTGCCGATATTGATCATAGTCAAGGGTATAGTGTGTGGTTAAAATTTAAGGTTCTCCTCTAGATACTTGTACGTAGTTGGGGGTTTATTATATAGTCTCATTGCTCGAGGACGAGCAAGAGTCTAAGTGTGGGGTGTTGATGTTTAGCTTAAAGCATATATATTTCTATGTATATCGCCTCATATTTTACTTTTGTTTTGTGAATTTGGAATGTTAAATGCTATGGTTTATATTAATTTGAAGTATTTTATGTGTAGGAATGATTCGGGAGCAATTGGGGGCGAAACGCGCAAGATTTGAGCCAAAACGAACAAAACTGGACGAATTGAGCATTTGGGCGCCACAGACAGCGCCTGGCGCCACCTGTGGTGCTGGAGGCAGAATGGAAGTTTGAGGCAGCGCCCTAGTGGGCGCCTGGTGCTACCCAGGGCGCAGGTGACGTGATTTTGTCCAATTTCGTCCGGGGCAAGGTTATTTCGGCCCTAGACCTACCCAACACGTATAAAAGCAAGACTAAACCTATTTTTGGAGGGGGAGACGCCACTTTGGAGGGATCTAACACACTTTAGAGGGTAATTCACGTGGAAGAACACACATCACGCTTGGAGGAGGCTTCTAACTAGTTTTTCTTCTCTTCTCTTCCTTTAATTTCACAGTTTATTAGTTCTAGAGTTTTGGGTGCTACATGAACGTTGTAGTTTGAAGCTTGAATTGTTCTTATTATTTATCATATTGGTTTATTTATTCAATCTTGCGCTTAATTATTTGATTGTTTGATCACCAATTAAATACTATCTACGAATCTAGGATTGAACTCGGGAGAGGGAATTCTAGATTGCATATAAGATTGAGTATAGCAAGACCTTAACTCTGAGGGGGAGCGGATTTGCGGTTAGAATAGGAATATACCTAATCGTCTTGCTTGTTTACTATACGGGAATCATTAATGTGTTCTTGTTAATCCTAATTCCATAGGAATATAGGCGTTAGGTTAGCTTGAATAGGCGAGTTTTACTTCGGGAGAAGGCTACGAGCAATATTAACCCCGTCAATCAATAAACCAGATAAATTAATTAGACGAGTTAAGTGAAAAACTCAACGAGATTTTTAGCTAACCCATGGCTCTAGAATATTCACTCACATTGAATTCGTCTTTATAATTTTCCAACTTATTTTCTTTAATCTCTTAGTTTGTTACGTTAGATTAGTTTTAGCTAAATATTCATACGTTAAGATTCGCTTGAATAGATTAATTGTTTGGTTTAATTTAGTTGATAGTTAATCACAAGTCCCTGTGGGTACGATATCTGGACTTACAATCCTATATTACTTGTCAACCACGTATACTTGTGTGTGCGTTTGGGAGCAACAACTGACAAAATATTGTACTGTTGAAGCTATTTTTGAAAAGCCAGGTGTTTCTGATCATTCTCCTATTATCATTAACACATTGGTAGTTAAGTCCTATTTGCCTAAACCATTTAGACTATACAATGAGTTATTGCATAATAAGGAGTTTGAGCAAGTTGTGGAAGAAGCATGGGGGCAGCAAATAGAAGGATATAAAATGAAATGTGTGTGGATGAAACTGATGAGATTAAAGGATAGAGTGATGAAGCTTAATAAAGAGATGTCATCCTTAGACAAGAAGCTGGACAATCTAAGAAAACAGTTGAAGAACACTCAGGAGAACCTTGATAAAGATCCATTCAATACTGAGTTGATTTCAGAAGAAAGAGAACTGATAAGCCAGATAGTAAAATAGGAAGAAGTTAATGAGCAGATGCTAAGACAAAGATCTAGAGCAATTTGGATAAAAGAAAGAGATCAAAATATCAAATTCTTTCATGCATAGCTAAAGGCAAGTCAAACAAGAAATAGAACTGGTTCAATATACAATGATCAAGGGGTCAGGATTACAGAACCAAAAATGATAGAACAAGAGTTCACAAGCTTCTTCCAATCCTTATTAGGAGAGTGTGCTAAAGAACAGCTTTGTATTGATCTGGAAACAACAAGGAATGGACCTTATCTAACAAAAGATCAACAGAAGGAACTGATCAGACCAATAACAGAACAAGATATAGAACATGCAGTTAAAGAGTTACCTAATGACAAAGCTCCAGGAGTGGATGGCGTCCCTGCAGAATTTTTTAAGGTGTACTTGAAACTTGTTGGAAGTGAAGTCAAGCAAGCTGTTAAGGACTTCTTTGATAATGGGAAACTGTTGAGAAGTATAAACTTGCAATATTATGAAGAAAAATTATGATACTGGGTAAAATTACTATTTAAAAAGTTAGGGTAAATGATGAAATAAAGTAAAAGACAAGGTAACGACGTGACCACACCAAATCGGTCGTTACATAAAGTTACACATTTCGTTGTTACGTAACGACGGATTTAATGATACGATATAATAAAATTTAAGTAACAATAAAAAACAAATATCATATCTAAAGTAACAATACGATACAATAAAATAGGTAATAACCATTCAAACAAGTTGTTAAAGAAAAATTGTGTTTACTTTCGAAAAAGCTTGGCAATATTTTGCACCAGCTCCACATGCAATTAATGGATCAGCCTCTAAAGTACTGAAATAAATTAAAATTGTAATTAATTAATGCGGCTATGCAACAGAATCGATCAGATTCACGTGCTAGTTAGGGATGTGATTAAAGAAAATAATTAGCTATCAAGTCTACTATTTCTACCTAATCTCATTAGATATCGTAAGGTTTAGCTAAAATTTAGTCCACATGTCACTAAATTAACCTTTTGCTATATGTTTAAATCGAATAATATCTTACAAGATGATTTTTAATTTGGTGATAGTATTATAAAAGTTTCATACTGAGTTTGTTAATCATAGACAACCAATCGTTTGACTAGAAGGATCAGGGTCTAATTAAAAAACAACGAGGGTATTGAAAAACTACTACAAGTTCAATTGTTTTTCTTTCCCACTGTTCTGATTTAGAGTAATAACGTACATTGGAAAATTATGGCTAGAGGAAACATCAAATTTAACGTATGTGTATATTTTGTATTTTAATGTGTATGCTTTTGGATTTTAAGTTTTATATTATATTACCTACATTTTAATATTTTGATTAGTACATATAAAATTTATATATATATATATATATATATATATATATATATATAAAAGATGGATTAGAAAAGATGATGTGGCATATCTCTTTAGCCAAGAAACACACCTATCTTTTTTCTCCTTTTTTGAATTTTTTTCTTTTCTTTTATTACTTCATTCAATCCAACTTATTAAAGGTTACAATGTCTATTAAAGAGATATTAATGCTGACCGTTTGTTTTCCCCTATTTCTTTATTACAATTTCTGTTACACCATAGTTGTTATGTTTTTGATGGGTTTTGTCCTTTGTATGTTCTTCCTTTTTAAAATTTTGTGTCTCTTCAATATTCCCAGATCTTCGTCTATGCTAATGCGGAGGTGTTCGATACGAAGAGGTAAACAAAAAGTTCATTGTGACTTTTGTTATTAACTTTATGTAATGCTTTTTTTATAAATTTTAATTTGTTGAGTTTTCAGGTCTTTGTCTATTCACCTTATAATACTATATCCTAATATTTGTGGTTGTTTAACAAGAATGTATACAACTGTTCACATGTATTTATTCTTACAGATTATCGATCAAAAGTTGTGATCTTCTTCTGCCATGGAGTGCAATATGTCAATAAAAGGTCATCGTCTCAATATAACGACAACTTTTTTTTTCTTTTAGCATTGCAATCACTATATGTGCCTGGATATAAAATCTAATCAAGATACTTCTACTTTTGTATTATAATATTTCTTGAATATTTTGTGTCTTGTATTTGAACAAATATCAAAACAAATTGGTAACTAATCTTTTGCAAATTGTACTTCTTTTTTGTGTATAATTTTGTGGGTGTTTTAAATTGGATAAGATTTACATTTCCTTTTGTATATTATGGTGATTTCCATCATCAGGTAACAAAGCGGAGTAGTAATTTTTAATGGTGGAATTTATTCCACATTATGGATAAAGACATTTTAGTAATTTTTGAGTGAAAGAGAAGGTACATTTTTTCTTGCTATTTCATGTTTATTCATGGTGATTTAGTTTATTTTTGAATTTTTTTAGAAAAAACAAGAAATTTAATCTAAATGGAAACAAATCAAGTTTTAATATACATACAAATATATTAAGTATAAATTATATAGCGAGAATTAATTACTTCTAAGATTATATGTTAAAATATGGATTGTCTAATATCAATGTGAACTGCTCTAATTCTAAAGAAAAATCAATACTATTTGTTATTTAATCAATTCATAGAATTCAAGTCTTTTGTATGCATATATATGAAACTTTCCATCTCGTCTGTTTAGACTAAATTCACAAAAATAATAGTCATTCCGTAAATTCACTTACTTTTTAAAAACCCCGCACATCGCGGACGAATTTCCTAGTGAATAAAATAATTGAACTATTTTCTTTTAAATTGCGTAGATGGGAGATTGGTCCAATTTTAAGTTTAGCATTTCATGTCTAACAATGGTAACACTTACTACTATCACTTGATTCACGCTTGCATGTTAATTAATGTTGCATGAGGTATTGGCAAACACATCTCATTATGTTAATTAACGTAAAGAGATTATATATCCAGAAAGACCAAGCTGTGTAATAATTTATAGTTTTAATGCAGTATAATATAATAATATTTTCTATAAAAAGAGAGGAAATGGGGCGTCTAAGGAGTCTTGCTAATTTTGATTGCATTTCCTATGATGCTTAGACATGAGGTTTCTTTTATTGTTTTATTAGACATATATAGCTTCTGATATTAGTGAAGGTGTACAGTTGGCCATCCGATAACATAACATTTATATTTCTAGAGAAAACTATTCTTGACAATTGGTTCCATAGTAAACTAGTAGGAATAGTGCGCAGAGCGTATATATATGTATATATATATATATATAACACATGTCCATTAAAAGGAATCAAATAACAAGGATACATATCCCTTATTAATAACGTTACCATTAATTCTGGCCTGCTACTGACCAAGTTCCCATTTAATTAAAAAATTGATCGAAGATAAAAATAAAAAGAAAACACAAAATATGTTGATCCATCAAAATAGGAACCAAAGTACTTGTGACGTTGTTATGTCTTGCTTTATTTACAAGTTATAATTAACGTTTAATGGTAATTTTTCAAAAACGTTTGGTTCTATATTTAGAAGAATACATCTAAAATCATGAACATAAGACAAAATCCCCCTCTTTTTTGCCTTTCCCTCGTATAATTATTCAGGCCAAATTAAGAAAGTGCAACTAATCTTGAACTACATATTATTGAGATTTTAATCTACTATACATGCAAACGATATGTTGGAATGGTCATTATATGTTGAACTCTCGTAGTAACTAACCAAATTTCTCATTCATGTCAAGATCTTTTGACAACATATTATTTGGTAACTCCCAATCAAAGCAGTGAACCAATTGTGCTACCAACAATCGGACAATAGTGAGGCCAAGCTGCAAACTAGGGAAACTTTTTCTACCAAAGCCAAATGGTAAAAGTTGAAAACTGTGCCCTTTGACATCAATGTTGGGTCCCAAAAATCTCTCTAGTTCGAACTTTTCTGGCTCAGGCCAAACATCTGGATCTCTTCCAATTGCCCAAACATTGACCAAAAATCGAGATCCTTTACGTATATGAAAACCATCAACCGTGCAATCTTCAATGGACTCGTGAGGAATTAATAGTGTTACTACTGGATGGAGCCTAAAACCTTCTTTTATAACCATATCTAAGTACTCAAAATTTTCTAAATCTGATTCTTCTACCATTCTGTTTTTACCAACAACTTGTTCCAACTCATTCCGGAGTTATTTCATTACATCGGGGTTCCTTGAGAGTTCTGAAAAAATCCATTCAACCGTTGTTGATGAAGTATCCATAGAAGCCATCAGCAAGTCCTACATTTATATCATTATTCTTTAGCTATAAACTCAACCAGCACTGCCAGTATAGAGTCCAAGAGAAGAAGCAAAAAAGATATTGCATGTTACAATATAAAAATTATCTACGACTATTTCAATATAGTATCGAAAATTTAGAAAGTTATGTCTGGTCAGTCATGTAAAGATTTTCAGTATACAACATTTACCAAATATCAATATCATTATTACATAGACAAAACTATATTTAATTTTCTAACCTAAATTAGTGAAGTCATAGAAAAAAATAAAATCAGTCACTTGAAATTGTTGAAAATGGCAAACTCCCACATCGGTGGGAGACTTAATTTGGGAAGAATTTCTCCCTATAAAAGAAGGCCTAATGTTTAGGATTTAAACACACCGTTCATTTGCCTTCTTATCTTCTTAAGGCATTTGTATCTTCTCTCTTTAGTATTATTTCACTTGTATTTTTGGAGTGGAATAAAATATTGGTTGTATCCGAGGAAGTAGGCAAAATTGGCCGAACCTCGTAAATTCTGGTGTTCCTTTTATTGTTGCTTTATTGTCTTATTTATTATTTGGCGGCTGCCATAATTTTTGGTATAGTAGTTGTGACTCATTCACACTATATACATTTGGCTTCCGCAACAATTGGTATCAGAACCAAGGTACTGTCTAAGTATGCTCTGTGGTTGCAGCATAGTCTGATCTATCACATCAGAAAAGATTTATCTTGGTACTGTGTCAAGGTTCTGTCTTAGTATGCTCTGTGGTTGCAGCTTAGTCTGATCTTCCACACCAGAAAGGAAATAATCTTGATTTGTGTCGTCAGCTATTAAATAATATTCGTGTCAAAGATGGGAGACAATAAACAAGAAGAATCTACATCAAGTGTCAACAATACGTCATCATTGGCATCTTCGCTTATGACAAGAATTGTGTCAAATGCGAAATTTGCGGTAGAAATTTTTGACGGATCAGGACATTTTGGGATGTGGCAAGGCGAGGTTCTAGATGTCCTTTTTCAACAAGGGCTAGATCTTGCCATTGAAGAAAAAAGACCAGATGTTATTGTAGAAGAAGATTGGAGAATTATCAATCGTGTTGCTTGCGGTACCATTCGATCCTACCTTGCTAGAGAGCAGAAATATCCATACACAAAGGAAACTTCTGCAAGTAAATTATGGAAAGCACTGGAGGATAAATTTTTGAAGAAAAACAGTCAAAATAAATTGTACATGAAGAAGAGACTGTTTCGCTTCACCTATGTTCCTGGTACCATAATGAACGAACATATCATCGGTTTCAATAAGTTGGTTACAAATTTGCAAAATATGGATGCAACTTTTGATGATGGTGACTTGGCCTTGATGTTATTGGGGTCACTTCCTGATGAGTACGAGCACCTTGAAACTACTCTACTTCATGGGAATGACGAAATTTCTCTCAAAGAAGTTTGTTCGGCTTTGTACAGCTATGAACAAAGAAAGGGAGAAAAACAAAAGGGCGGAGAAGGAGAAGCACTGGTTGTGAGGGGTCGTCCTCAAAATCAAATGAGGACAAAGAAGGGAAGATCCAAGTCAAGATCTAGACCCAGCAAAGATGAATGTGCCTTTTGTCGAGAAAAGGGACACTGGAAGAAAGACTGTCCGAAGTTGAAGGCCAAACATAACAATGGAAAGGCCATTATGGATTCAAATGTAGTTGATTGTGATGATTCGGACTTCTCATTAGTTACAACAGAGCCATCAACATCATCAGACATATGGTTGATGAACTCGGCTTGTAGCTATCATATGTGTCCCAACAAGGATTGGTTCGTGGATTTTCAAGAAGGAGAATATGGAGTCATCCACACAGCGGATAACAGCCCTCTTACCTCATATGTCATTGGTTTAATACGATTAAGGAACCATGATGGAATGATCAGAACATTAACAGATGTTCGATATGTACCGAATTTGAAGAAGAATCTCATCTTTGTGGGAGCCCTAGAATCAAAAGGGTTCAAAATCATTGCAGAAAATGGAGTGATGAGAGTATGCTCCGGTGCACTAGTGGTAATGAAGGCTAATCGGAAGAACAATAATATGTACCGCTATAGTGGCAGTACAGTTATTGGGACACCGACAGTGACATCCAGTGACGACAAAGAGGCAGAAGCAACTAGGCTATGGCACATGCGCTTAGGACATGCTGGAGGAAAACCCTTGAAAACTCTATCAGATCAAGGATTGTTAAAAGGAGTAAAGGCTTGCAACTTGGAGTTTTGCGAGCATTGTATCAAAGGGAAACAGACAAGGGTTAAATTTGGTACAACGATCTATAATACTAAAGGCATTTTGGATTATGTACACTCTGATGTTTGGGGTCCTTCCAAAACACCTTCATTGGGTGGGAAGCACTATTTTGTAACATTTATTGATGATTTTTCCCGAAGAGTGTGGGTGTATACAATGTAGAGCAAAGATGAAGTATTGGGAATTTTTCTCAAAGGAAGACGATGGTGGAGAATCAAACAGGCAGGAGGATCAAGTGTATTCGCACAGACAATAGAGGTGAATACAAAAATGATCATTTCAATAAGGTCTGTGAAAAAGATGGCATCGTCCGGCACTTCACTGTCAGGCATACACCACAACAGAATGGAGTGGCAAAACGTATAAACCGGACCTTGCTGGAGAAGGTACGGTGTATGTTGTCCAATGTCGGCTTGGGAAAAGAATTTTGGGCTGAGGCAGTTACATATGCATGTCACCTCATTAATCGCTTACCATCTGTTGCTATTGATGGCAAGATGTCATTTGAAAAATGGTATGGAAAGCCTGTTGTAGATTATGACTCTTTGCACGTATTTGGCTCAACTGCATATTATTATATACAGAGTCAAAATTGGATCCAAGGGCAAAGAAGGCTATTTTTATGGGGATTACTTCTTGAGTCAAAGGATATCGCTTATGGTGTCCTATGACAAAGAAAGTAATATTCAGCAGTGATGTTACCTTTGATGAATCTGCTATGGTAAATAAGGTAACAGAAGATACCAAACAAAATGAGGGTGCTTCTAAGCAGGTGGAGTTTGAGGGAAAATTTATTTTTCCTACACAAGAAGCAGAGGAGGAAACAAATGAAGATTATCCTATGGAAAAAGATCCAGTAGAGAGGGAGATTCCAACTCAAGAACCTCAACAACAACTTGAATCAATTGCAACTAGCAGGCCAAAAGGGACAATACCAAAACCTGTTCGTCTTATAGAGACGGTTGCTTATGTCGCCTCAATTGTAGCTGATGATGTTCCTACCACTTATAAAGATGCAGTCCAAAGTTCAGAAGAAGATAAGTGAAGGATTGCCATGAATGATGAAATACAATCCCTTCATCAGAATCATACATGGAGATTGGCCAATCTCCCGAAGGGAAAAAAAGCAATTGGGTGCAAATGGGTATTTGCAAAGAAAGAAGGATTTCCTAACCAAAAAGATGTTCGCTACAAAGTAAGATTGGTGGCCAAAGGATATGCTCAAAAGGAGGGAATTGATTACAATGAAGTGTTTTCTCCAGTTGTAAAACATTCCTCCATTAGAATTATATTGGCTTTGGTAGCACAGTTGGATTTGGAACTAGTTCAGATGGATGTAAAAACTGCATTTTTACATGGAAACTTAGAGTAGGAAATCTACATGACTCAGCCAGAAAGGATTCAAAGTTGCTGGAAAAGAAAATATGGTGTGCAAACTTGAAAAATCATTGTACGGATTGAAACAATCTTCTAGACAATGGTACAAGCGATTTGACGAGTTTATGTTGCGGCAAGGGTACAAGAGAAGCAAATACGATCATTGTGTGTATTTGCACAAGCTTAAAGATGGTTCCTTTGTATATCTTCTCCTATATGTTGATGATATGTTGATAGCTTCCAAGAATTCGGAAGAAATTGATAAGTTGAAGATTCAACTGAAGAAGGAGTTCGAGATGAAGGATTTGGGTGAGGCAAAGAAAATTCTTGGCATGGAGATAATTAGAGATAGACGTTCAAAGAAACTCTGTTTATCTCAAAAGGAATATTTGAAGAGAGTACTTCAACGTTTTGGCATAGATGACAAGACTAAGCCAGTTAGTACTCCACTTGCTTCCCATTTTAAGCTAAGTACTACTATGTCGCCAATGGATGAAGCTGAACGAGAGTATATGTCAAAGGTACCATACGCAAATGTTGTTGGTAGCTTGATGTATGCAATGGTTTGCACAAGGCCTGACATTTCACAAGCTGTTGGAGTTATTAGCAGATATATGCACAATCCAGGGAAGGAGCATTGGCAAGCTGTGAAGTGGATTCTACGGTATATTCATAATACTGTAGATGTCGGGTTAGTTTTTGAGCAGGAAGACAATCAGTCTGTAGTTGGATATTGTGACTCAGATTTTGCGGGTGATCTGGACAAACGAAGATCAACTACTGGTTATGTGTTTACTTTTGCAAAGGCACCAGTTAGTTGGAAGTCTACTTTGCAGTCAACAGTTGCTTTGTCTACAACAGAGGCAGAGTACATGGCTATTACAGAGGCTGTGAAAGAGGCAATTTGGCTTCAAGGATTGCTAAAGGAGCTTGGTGTTGAACAAAAAGGTATCACAATTTTTTGTGATAGTCAAAGTGCTATTCAATTAGCGAAGAACCAAGTTTATCATGCAAGGACGAAGCACATTGATGTTCGGTATCATTTCGTACGAGAAATCATAGAAGAAGGTGGAGTCACGGTGAAGAAAATTCATACTACAGAGAATCCTGCTGATATGCTGACAAAGGTGGTGACTGCGGTCAAGTTTCAACATTGTTTGGATTTGATCAACATTGTTGAACACTGAAGATTGAAGATGAAGACACAACCAAAATTTGTTATTGAGAGAGAATTGAAAATGTGGAATTTTGCCAAGGTGGAGATTTGTTGAAGTTTGGCAAAATGCCAAAGTCCCACATTGGTTGGGAGTTAAGTTTGGGGGGGATTTTTCCCCTATAAAAGAAGGCCTAATGTTTAGGATTGAAACACACCTCTCATTTGCCTTCTCATCTGTTTAAGGCATTTGTATCTTCTCTCTTTAGTATTATTTCACTTGTATTTTTGGAGTGGAATAAAATATTGGTTGTGTCCGAGGAAGTAGGCAAAATTGGCCAAACCTTGTAAATTCTGGTGTTCCTTTTATTGTTGTTTTATTGTCTTATTTATTATTTGATGGCTGCCATAATTTTTGGTATAGTAATTGTGACTCATTCACAGTATATACATTTGGCTTCCGCAACAGAAATCATGAAAGACTTGGGGAAGAATATTGTTTAATCAACTAAGCTTAAACTACCACTTTTGCAACTTATTGTAATATTTCAGAATACTTTTACGTTCAGACGATGAGGAATTTGAGTTACCTAAAAAGACTGAATCTATTTTGTCACATTAGAGGATCTAAACTTACCCGCTATAAAATAAAGTGATATATAAGCTTTACCAACGTAGTATTAAACACAAACCTAGTATCTAAAGCTTTATGACTTTATTGTTATAGTAGGTACGTAATTAATGTCCAATTAATTTATAGAACAAAAGTATTTTTGTTACGATGGGTAAAATTTAATGATTTTCTTATGAAACAAAAATATATATTATCCAGTGGTGACTATACGTGAAACTAACCCTAACTTCAGACAGACAAAGAAAGGGCATTTAGAGTGAACATTACCAGCAAAATTGCTTTGACATGGCGACGATCAAACTCAGCTTCTCCAGAGTGCATAATGCTCATCAGTGTATCAACAATATCTTTAGCTTGCTTATGCTCATTAGTGGATTGATGAACATGTTCGTCGATAACTCTCTCCAAAAATTCATCAAAAAGCTTAGCTAATTCTTTCATACGACGAGTCAATCGTTGGAGATCAAGCACACGAAGAAAAGGAATGTAATCACCAAGTTTTGGCATCGCTATTATACGCAGTCTCTTGAACCAGAGCCTTGAAACCCTTCTCGCCAAGATCCTCGTCCATGTACTTCTTCCCAAATAACATCATGCACGCCATGTTTGTGCTAAGAGATCCAATTTTATCACTAAGATTCACGACAACATCGCCATCAGAAGCAGCCGCCTGTTTGAGGAAATTCACAAGAGTTCCAACTTGTTGTTTCCTCATAGGCTGAAAAGAATGGATCTTGACATTGCTAAGCAATTGTAGAGTGCACAATTTACGCATATTTCGCCAATAAGGTCCGTACTTGCTAGAGACAAGATTTCTCTGATTATAGAAAATGTATTGAGAAACTTCACTGTAAGGTCTACTAGCAAAAACAAGATCATGGTTTTTCAAGAATTGTTCTGCAGCATAAGGAAAGGAAGCAACAACGACAGGAACAAGACCAAATCGCATGGACATTATGGGACCATATTCCTTGGCTATTTTATAAAAATCTAGGTGAAGATTCCCAATAAGTGGAAGTCCTCTTGGTCCTGGAGGAAGTTTCTTCTTCTTCCTCATTAATTCTTGAAGAAAATAAGCAAGCATTGCAACTACTACAAGAGCTAGCCAAATAGAAGCCATGTAAGCAAGCCAAATAATGTTGCAATAGGCCAATTTCTAGTAGTGATATAAGACAGATAAATTAAAGCAGTTGGAGTATTTCATTAGCACTACCTAATTGCAAAGTAATGAAATATTTGCGCCTTAATAAGTATTACTAGGTACAAACTATCCCTAATCCTAAGCATGGTGGTTCGGCTATCTATTGGAGTTAGGCAATAATTAATGAAGTTAGATATATATTAAATTTAAAGATTGAACTAATTGGAGCAAATAGTAGTTTTCTCTTCCTGTTTTTCGTTTTAGACGTCCAAAACCGTATTATTGAACTTCTTTTGTACTTCTTGTCATGATTAATTTAAATGAGTAACAATAATTCGGGTAAAATTCAAAATAGCCAGATTATAAGTGGTAATTGAAAAATAGTCACAGTTTCAAAAGTAATCGAAATTTAGTCACTTTTCATATAAGGATAAATCTAAACGAAAACACTGTTCAAAATCCGGAAAATTTTCCAGCATAATATGCTGGAAGTTCATACACAGATGCTCAAATCTTCAATATATTGTGCTGGAACTTTTTGTGTGTTGGAGTTTCAGCATATTATGCTGGAAGTTCATACCTATGTGCATCAACCTCCAGTATATTATGCTGGAACTTTCCGTGTTGCAGCAAAATAGTGGCTATTTTCAATGACTTTGCAAATGCTGGCTATTTTTCAATTACCAGTTCGAAAACTGGCTAACCCGTGCTATTTTTACTAATAATTCTGTTTTACTTTTACAAGGTCAAGTGACAAGTAAATTCAATTCTAAGATGAGGAATTGGTTCGGAAACTATCTATCTAGACTATAGGATGAAAGCAAAAAAAAAAAAAAAAAGTTATGAAATTTTGAAGAATTTGTAGATTTCAATGATCTTTTTTATATCTTTAATCTTTTAAAACATAATTACCATTCCATTTTTATCGTTTTAATAAAAATTTAAATATCCATTTATTTTTGTTACATATAGTACAAGTTATGGATGCCAACCTACTCCATTTTCTTACTAGAAACTAAGGTAAGCATGTTACAGATTTGTTAATGCAATTTTGTTAGTTCGTGAATTGGCTTTGATAAATGCCTAATTATCATAGGACCTAATACAAAAATTATACAAGTTTTATACACTTTTTCGGCTACTAAATGTAAATATTTCTGGCACAATCTAAAAGTGAAAAGCCTGATATGTTACTCCGGAGTTAGAGCATTTCGGCACCTGGAAATTCTGTCTACCACGTGCAGTTAAATTTATGCACCAATCGTAATCAGTCATAGATGTAGCAAACTACATTTAGGTCCAAATGAATTAGGAAAATGTGCATCATACGAACCCAAAACGAACAAGTTTGTCCAACAATGTGGAGAAAGGAAATGTAGGGACAAAGACTATAGAATGTTGAGAATTATTCTGTTCTAATTCATGGCTTATTAGAAGTAGAGAATGCCCTGGCGACATATTCATGGATAAGAAAACATTACAACTAGTTTGATAATTGAGTAATGCTGCTTTTTCTGCCCGAACCAAGGACTCACTTAATATAAGCTTTTATTCTTATCCTTGGTCGGAGATTTCTTTATAAAAATTATGAAGTTTGAAGAACGGGAGTAAGGAGTCGTTGACCTGGAGGATTTGCACCATCCTACCACCCGATTAGAACCCAAAAACAGCCAAGGTCAAATGTAGTAAGTAATTAGTAACATATTTATACTTTTCCGCACACTACATAGCAATAACGTAATTAAGACAGTTTCGTTTTGCATAGTGACAGACAGTTACATCCCAAACACCCTGGCAAATACATCGCCGGACCTGGACCCCTGGAATGTAAGATTTCCATTCCCAGCATAGTATCCGTTGAGACCTAATCTGTCATTTCTCTGAAGTTCCGCCATCCTGCCAACTTCATTTCTACATTGGAACTCATCCAAAACGTTATGATGGTAGCCATTAGAACTGTGGCCATTCGCAAGCTTCTGCTGGGATAAGTGTGCGTACAGAGATTGATCAAGGTTTTGCCGCTGATCCACCATCCTTGATGAAAAGCCACGTAAGTCATTTAGGCCAGCATACTCATCTGCACCGTGAAACCTCTGCTCCAGATGTGCAGATGGAGTTTGTGAAGCAAGAACACGTGAGAATTTCCCTTCTTGATCAGCATAATTTTGTTGCATCAGAAGCCAGAGCCTTGCCTCATCTTCCAAAGCTCTCCTCTGAGACCCAACTTCCAGGCCTGAGATACTTAAACCATTTGTTGGCTTGCCTTTACCACAACTTAGTATGGCAGGGTCAACAAAATCAGCCTCACCTGCAGTTCTAGTGCTTCTCGTTGATGGGGGGTGAATCAAATTTGATGAACTATTTACTAATTGACTTCCTGCATAGATAGAAGTAACTGTAAAAACCTATTGTCAAATTTTTTTTGAAACAGAAAAAGCTTGCCATTAAAATATCCAACAGGACAGGAGAGAATTACCAGAGAGAGTATGAGGGAATCCTCCAATTTCATCAGACAACGGAAAACCAGGAGGTAGGTCCCTTGAGGGTATTGAGAACCCGGGTGGAGCCAGACCTTTTGGTCTTGAGACTGCTAAGACAGTTCGAAAGATTCAGTTTGAAATTAAATGGGCCCAAAACTTAATGATATAATGCTTTCATATTAAAATGCTTAGCAGTAACATGGTACAGGAAATTAGGAGGTTCCATCACAAAACTCAATTAACTCATGAAAACGCACATGCACATATAAAGTCCTATGTAATTCCTTCTTGGAGCACATTTTGCGGCCTAACAAACCATTTCCTCCCTAGAGATCAATACCAAGCAGAGCTAGAACTTTTTAATATTCCTGCTAGTGCTGTCAACAGTTTTAACTAGTTGAATTATAAAGTGGCAATCAAGTATTAGGTGAAATGCTTGTCAGAAAACATACCAAAGCAAATTAAATTTTAATGCAAGAAGAATGATGCGCAAGCAGCACTAAGTTTAGAAACTAGTTTAACCCTGGTTTACAATAACTGTGATGATGGACGGGAATTGAGATGTGCCAGAGCATTTGGTCCCCCACCTCCCACCCCCACCCAAACTGCCACTTCTGGGCTGTTCAACTCTGTCCCGATAAAAGATCTCACACCCCCACCCATGTATTCCTCACCAGACAACTAGCCCACCCTGCCCCTGCCCCTGCCCCTTGGCATCTTTTTTATTGTATTGTACACTTAACTCTGCCAAAGAAGAAGTAAAGGCACCACCTTTGTTTCTTTGTTTCTCTGAATTAAACTTGAATCCTTTTGGCTCAATCTAGAGAATTGGCAGGGGGGAAGGAATTTTATGGTCTATAGTGGTATAATATGCTTGAAGATAGAGAAGCAACCAACAAAGGTAGATGATGGAGATTTAGTAAGCAACAGTAGCGCATGAGGAAGGACTTGAGAAGAGACAGCCTGAGAATAGCCGTACAACTGTGAGCCTTGGTTCAAAATTTACCGCCAAAACATTTCCTTTTGGCCCAGCTATAAGTTGCCTAACAATTTTGTCACCCAAAAGGAACCATGGCTCATGTCTCTCCTGTATTGTATCAAAGAGGTCAGATATAGGCCCCCTCTTTCTTTATAGGTGACTGTTTGATACAACACATTATATTCAGACTAAATCTGACTATAATTTTTTATTAAAAAAAAACTCAGTCCCGCTCTACAGCTGTAGCAAAAACCATTATTCTACAGCTCTGCAAGTCACTCCCTTACCCTGCTAGCAGGTCCACAGCCTCTGCAGCCCCATTTCCATCGCCGTTAAATAAAATGTTGTCTAGTGGATACAGGAAAAGACATCATACAATAGTACAACATAGGAGATTGCACTTGAAAGGAAAAGGAAGACAGACCCATGAATGACAAACGTAGGCAGCAAAAATCAACTACTTTAGGCATCAAATAAAGAAAAAATTCTGTTAACACTTACTCTGATACTGAGACTCATGCATATGCTGCTCTTTCCTTTCTCTGAAGTCATGAAGGATGGATGACTGATTTGACATCAGACTGATATTACTAGAAGAATCCAAATCAGCCCT